>NC_134688.1:277511328-277671328 GCF_050947455.1 Rhinoderma darwinii
TCACAAACAAATTTGATGGCATTTTTGGCAATTTTTTTTTTTATCAAACACACACAGGAGTGGACACAAAAGAAAGAAGAGGCGTCAGTCTTTTCTTTACACCTTTTCTTCCTTTTGGATCCCCTTCTAGTTTTGGCTCAAAAACAAAGGCAAAAGCTGCATCAAAAACTGCATCAAAATGGAGTAGGTTATCCTGGTCTTGTAGTGGTGAATTATATCCAACCCTACCATTTATTCTCTGTCCTTTGCTCCACAAAATGTAGAATATGAATAGTTATGAATAAAGAATTTAAACTGCAAACCGCATCCTATCACCAGAAGCTGCCATACAGATTAGATTGTTAGATGAGAAAACTTAATCAATTCAAGCAAGAACTTTCCAGTCCATTTCTAAACATTTCAGCTCTTGAATCCACCACCAGATGCAGTTTTACATTTAAGGGTATGTTCACACGCTTGCTGTCATTTACGGCTGAAATGACAGCCTGTTTTCAGAAGAAAACAGCTGCGTCGTTTCAGCCGTAAAAGCTCCTCCTCGTAATATACGAGGCGTCTGTGACGCTCGTATATCTTGAGCTGCTCTTCATTGACTTCAATGAAGAACGGCTCAAATTACGTGGCAAAGAAGTGCCCTGCACTTCTTTGCCGAGGCAGTCAATTTACGCGTCGTCGTTTGACAGCTGTCAAACAACGACGCATAAATTACAGGTCGTCTGCACAGTACGTCAGCAAACCCATTCAAATGAATGGGCAGATGTTTGCCGACGTATTGTAGCCCTATTTTCAGACGTAAAACGAGGCATAATACGCCTCGTTTACGTCTGAAAATAGGTCGTGTGAACCCAGCCTTAGTGATTCATATATTTTCCCATACTCCATTTTTAACACAGTGTAAAATGTTGTTGCTTTATCAGTGCTTGATGATGATAACTAATGACTTTCAAGAGCACAATGCCAAAGAGAAGTCTGCTGTTTGCATGCGTTCACCGGAGAGTAGGAAACAAAACTTGATGAATAGAGACCCAGGAATGCAGGACTGTGTAACTGAAAGTCTATTATCCAAGAGTCATGACCATTGGCGTGACTCGTAGAGGCTTCATAGGGTTTCCAAATGCTTTGTAAGGTTTGGTTTCAGAAACGGTTACATCCATGATTGAGTTAACATTTCAGTGTGTATGAGCTTTCCTATACATAGTTGTACTATAGTACATACAATACAGATTATCACAAAGAATTAACACAAGTTAATTGTACTAAAATTTTTTTTATAACCTATATAAATCACTATTATACATATGTATGTAATACATGTATATTACACTCCTCAACGTTGAAATTGCAACACCAAGTAGGAAAAGTTTTGGCATTGTGGAAATCCCAGGATCGATAGACATGTTAATGATATGCAAATGATAAAAAATGGAAACAAAATATTCCAAACATCTTGATTTATCCAGTATCAAGTATGAGCGCCATGCGCAGAAATACATGCACTTTCAGGCCTTGGAATGCGATCAATGAAGTTATTAATGGTTGTCTGAGGAATATTATGCCACGCCGAATGCACTTGGGCACACAAATCTTTAAGATTGGCCGCTGGCAGCTCTCTTTGCAATTGCAGACTAATGGCATCTCATATGTGCTCGATGGGAGACAAGTGGGGAGACACTGCAGGCCATGGAAGCACGTGAAATGAACACTAGAGGGGTCCGGCGACCGTACATTATGCCACCCCACACCATAATCCTGAGACTAGGACTTCCCTTATAAAGGCCTCTACATGGCGTGACCCACGTATCTTCGGCTATCATTGCGTCCGAGAAAAAAGTGAGACTCATCGCTGAAGAGGACAGACGTCTAGTCCAGCCTCCATTGCCGTATTGCTGTGCACCATGATAGCCTTTGAAAGCGGTGGCATGTGGTCAATGGAACACCTGTAGCTGGACGACTGGCTTGTAACCCAATGTTGTGCAAATGCCTTCTGATGGTTTGTGTCTACACTGGTTGCCGCCCCAGGCTTGGGATGTGATGTCCAATTTCACTTGCAGTACAGAATTGATCACTGAGGTTGGGTTCACACAACCTATTTTCAGACGTAAACGAGGCGTATTATGCCTCGTTTTACGTCTGAAAATAGGGCTACAATACGTCGGCAAACATCTGCCCATTCATTTGAATGGGTTTGCCGACGTATTGTGCAGACGACCTGTAATTTACGCGTCGTCGTTTGACAGCTGTCAAACGACGACGCGTAAATTGACTGCCTCGGCAAAGAAGTGCAGGGCACTTCTTTGCAACGTAATTTGAGCCGTTCTTCATTGAACTCAATGAAGAGCAGCTCAAGATATACGAGCGTCACAGACGCCTCGTATATTACGAGGAGGAGCATTTACGGCTGAAACGACGCAGCTGTTTTCTTCTGAAAACAGGCTGTCATTTCAGCCGTAAAAGCCAGCTAGCGTGTGAACATACCCTAAGCGCTATTCTTCCAATCAGACGATCCGTCCGTGCACAGGTTCGCCTCCACGCACCTCTTGATGTCATTCTGGCTTTCATTACTGCTACGTTTAAATAGCGTAATAGGTAGTCTTAGGGTATGTTCACACACTTAACCAAAAACGTCTGAAAATACGGAGCCGTTTTCAAGGGAAAACAGCTCCTGATTTTCAGACGTTTTTTAGCAACTTTTTACGGCCGTTTTTTGGAGCTGTTTTTCTATAGAGTCAATTAAAAAACGGCTCCAAAAACAGCTCAAGAAGTGACATGCACTTCTTTTTTGCGCCGTTTTTTTTACGCGGCCGTTTTTCAAAACACACGCTTAAAAAAACGGCCCGTTGAAACAAAATGCCGTTTTCCAAGTGAAATCAAGGGGCAGATGTTTGGAGGCGTTCTGCTTCTGATTTTTCGGCCGTTTTTCAGGCATTTACGGGCCGAAAAACGGCTGAAAATAGGCCGTGTGAACATACCCTTAGATTGCTGTTGAAATGTTTTTTTTAGCTAACCAAACTTTTTTGCTTAGACCGAGAACAGAGGTGTATTAGGTTAGGAACCTACTTAAAAGAGGTCGCCATGGCAGGTGGGCTCACACAATTTGATCAAAATGTGCGCTAAGAACCTCACTTTTGTAAGTAAACGTAGCAGTAATGCCAATTTATTTATATATAGTATATTAGGTAGTCTTAGAATTCGCAGAGTTCTGTTGCAATATTTTTTTCTTTACATGTATTGTTTGCAGTCACAGCGTAATTGCACCTGCACATTTTTCATTTTGTTAGGACAAAAAGAAGATGAGGCAGCACTACCAAATATTTGGATAGAGATCCTTTTATTCCACGTGTGTGCAACGTTTCAGCTCGGTGTGAGCCTTTCTCAATGCTTGAGAAAGGCTCACACCAAGCTGAAACGTTGCACACACGTGGAATAAAAGGATCTCGATCTAAATATTTGGTAGTGCTGCCTCATCTTCTTTTTGTCCTGATTGAGGGGTCACTCTTGGACTGTGACCTAGGAGGCGTGCACCAGCTTTAGAAAAATTATCCTGTGCTGCTGATTTGCATCCATTTTCATTTTGTTAGGATGATGATCAACGGTTTTCTCTATATTTCTTGTATGGGCCATTCATATATTTATATAAGTTAATCCTGTCCCCCCTTAGTCGTCTCTTTTCAAGGCTAAATAGGTTTAATTCTTTTAATCTTTCCTCATAACTTAGATTCTCCATGCCCCTTATTAGCTTCGTTGCCCTTCTTTGTATTTTTTCCAACTCCAGGGCATCCTTTCTATGAACTGGAGCCCAGAACTGAACTGCATATTCTAGATGAGGCCTCACTAATGCTTTGTAAAGTGGTAATATTACATCCCTGTCCTGCGAGTCCATGCCTCTTTTAATACACGACAATATTTTGCTGGCCTTTGAAGCAGCTGATTGACATTACATGCTGTTATTTAGTTTATGATTTACAAGTACCCCCAGATCCTTCTCAACAAGTGACTCCCCCAGTGTAGCTCCCCCTAGGACATATGATGCATGCAGGTTGTTCGTACCGAGGTGCATAACTTTACATTTATCTACATTAAACCTCACTAGTCAAGTGGACGCCCAAACACTCAGTTTGTTTAAATCCGCTTGCAATTCACGAACATCTTCCATAGTCTGAACTATATTACATAGCTTAGTGTCATCTGCAAAAATAGAAATAGTGCTATTAATCCCATCCTCTATATCATTAATAAATAAGTTGAATAATAGTGGTCCCAGCACTGAACCCTGGGGTACACCACTTATAACCAGGGACCATTCAGAGTAGGAATCATTGACCACAACTCTCTGGATACGGTCCTTGAGCCAATTCTCAATCCAATTACAAACGATACTTTCTAAACCTATAGTCCTTAATTTACCCATTAGATGTCTATGGGGGACAGTGTCAAATGCCTTTGCAAAGTCCAAAAACACTAAATCCACAGCGGCCCCTCTGTCTAGGCTTCTGCTTACCTCGTCATAAAAACAAATCAGGTTGGTTTGACAACTGGCTGTCACATGTAATAATACTATTTGTCACATACTCCCGTATATAGTCTCTAAACTAAAATCTAACAATAATAACATATCTGTTTCATAATATTACATAAAGTCTATTTTATTCAGAATACTCCCCAGTTCCCTGCACTACTGGCTGAGTGCTATGTAAACAGATTCTCCACCCACATCTACTTCCAAATGTTTGGCTGATCAGCTCTGCAAGCACACGCTCCCACAGCTGGCAAACTTCACTACCTCGTATCTTCCGCTTCACATAGTTGTCAAATTGCCCACATTTTCAAATCATTTCCAGTGATATTTGCTTCTAACTGGGACATCAAGGCACTTTATTCATTACACTGTCTTTATGAATACTCTGCAGCACTGTATTCCCCAGATTGAATCTATTATTGTAACTAGCAATATGAAGGTTTCTTAAAAGAATATCCAAAATATAGAAGGCTCAGAATATGGTATAAAATCTTAAAGGGGAGGGTGGAGACAGCCTGGAAGCAACAGAAATATAGAGAGATGAAGAAAACGCAATGTGTGTGACAAAAAATTGTAGCAGGTCAGAGGAGAAAAAAAAGAGTGAAAAGAGACTCCTATCGATTGCCTCCACAGTATGGGGATATACACCCGAGCTGCCCAGTTTTTGTTTTTTTCAGCCGTTTGACACATTATTTTTTTATTAACCAAATGCAAAAAAGAAAGGCGCTTTTTAGTCAAAAAATGCTTCAAATGAACGGAGCAGTTTAGAGGCGGAAAACGCTCCAAGATGACACTTTTTTTTTCGTGATCGGTCAAAAAATACCCGGGAGAAACAAATGCCTCTACCTCCCATTGAAATCAATGGAAGGAGATTTGGGGAATTTTTGGTGCGGATTCCAATGTGGTTTCCACGTCAAAATCAGCGCCAAAAAACTATGTGTGAACTAGGTCTTAGAGTTATTACCAATTCAGACATATATGGCATATCAATGGGATATGCCACAAATGTTTGTTTAAAGTGGGTCCCGCACCTATAGGGGGTCCACTGGTGGAGAGTGAACGGACAGGTGGCCATGACAGTTCTCTCCGTTTACTTCTATAGGAGTTATGGAAACAGCCAAGCATCAAAGTATCTAAAACAAAAAATCTCAGCAACCTATCAAATAGTCTTGAATAAAAATATCCTACTGTGTACAGAGCTCTTATGTAAATCCTGAAATTATGTGCTACTTCTTTTCATCTGTCCACTCTCCTATAGTTAGGGTGCGCTCACACGCGGTGTACTTGCATTGTATTTCCACAGCGTAAAAATACACTGCTGAAAATGGCAATTTATGCCTAAAAGAAAAATATTCTGCAACGCAAGAGCTAGAAAAATCTATTACAGGTTATGAGTACTAGATCCAGGAGATAGGACGTTAATACAGGTTTTTTTTTTCGGATTTCCATATTTGGAGCCGGGGAGGAATTTTTCCTCTAATGATGCAATTGGCATCAACCCCGTGGGGGGTTTTGTTCCTCTGGATTAACATGGTAGGATTATAGGTTATTGGTGTGTGTGTGTGTGCGTGCGCGCGCGTGCGTGCGTGCGTGCATGCGTGCGTCTTTTATCCAAGTGCAGGGTTCCTTTTTTGGAGGTATGACTGGTCTGGAGTAAAGAAAGATGGCTGTATTGTTATGGAAACCTGGTGCAAAACAAAAGTGACTAGGTTGCTATGGGAACCTGTCTAAAACCGTGTGTATGTCAGTGAGGCTAAGAATGAAGAACCTACACTTTTCTATTGGCTAATATGGGTCATCTGATGTGATATGGAGGAGGACCCTTAATGTAGAAGCCAGTGGTGCCAGTGATATAGAGGAGGACCCTTGAAGTGGAAGCCAGTGGTGCCATATTTGCTTTTGTATTGCAATTTTTGTGAATATGTCGAGAACGGTAGGCCCTACAGAGCTGAAACCTGGTCTAAAACCTTTGAAAGTGCCGGATTTACATATGTGCCAAATTTGGTGCAGATTGGTGCAGTCGTTTGGCCACGCATAAACAGACAACGGAAATTCATTCATATATATATATATATATATATATATATATATATATATATATATATACCAGCACAGTTACCTGGCCTATATATAAAGATGTAACTATGTGTAAAAAATAACCGTTCCCATGAATTTACTATTGCTAATCAAAGAAAGGATTTTACAAGTGAGTGAAACAATGGAAATTATAATCTAATATCAAGCGTATCTAACTCTTCAGGGGACTTTTCGGAATAAACAGTCATATGTGTGTACGAGAGGAATAACACTATTTCTGGTCATAATGTGACTTGTATTCTGCATCTTTTAGCAGTTTTTCCTTCTGCAGGGTAGATCTCTAATCTCAGTTGTCTCTGAGTTAGTGGGTGGAGCCTAACTGCTATCATGTCTGCCAAACAAAGCACACATAGAAGAGGAGAATCCTGCTCTCCTATCCATCAAACATATGTAGAAGCTGCAGCAGCAAGGAGGAGATTATTGAGCTGTGTAGATGTGCATCCAGCACTGGGGTGAGATATATCACTTACCAGGAAGCTGCTGCAGTGTGTCTGTGTCTCTCTGCCTCTCTTTCATTGTATTAATCTTGTAATAATCTTAGCAATACCCCTCTAATGCACATTATAAAATGGTGGGACATAATCTAGTGAGGGAGCAAACTTGTTATCAATAAAGTAGATACACAAATGATGCCTGGGATATTGGCGGGAAAAAAAAAACAGTCTGTACCATCTCTAAAGAAACTTTTTTAGAACGTTTGTGGGGATGTATTTGTCAGCATTGGTAAGTTAATTCTGGTTGGCAAATTAGGTCTGGAACCTAAAGAACATATCTGGCCTCATATAACAACAGAGAGCAGCAGCACTCACTAATTATAGATGTTTAGGTGCCAAGGAAGTAGTCCCGATCCAAGGACAGAGCAATATACAAAAGCGACGTTTCTGTGCAACGACGTTTAACATGCTTGATAAAGATTCCTATTGTTGGACAGAAACGTCGCTGTTTGTTGGCTGAATAAAACCACAATTTTTTCACATTTGGAGTGCTGCAAGATGTCTACTTTTGTATGTGTATAAATATTTATATATATATATATATATATATATATATATATATATGAGAGAGAGAGAGAGACACACACACACCCACATTTAGTCATTGCTTCTTCCTCTTTCTTATTATAGTAAATATAAAACATTAGGCTATGTTCACAGTTTTTTGACGCGGAAACCGCGACGCAAAGCTCGTCAAAAACGGCCCGAAAATGCCTCCCATTGATTTCAATGGGAGGCGGAGGCATCTTTTTCCCGCGAGCGGTAAAACCGTCTCGCGGGAGAAAAAAGGGACATACCCTAACTTCGGGCGTTTACGCCTTTGACCTCCCATTGACATCAATGGGAGGCAGAGAAAGCGTATTTCGCTGCGTTTTATGCCCACGGCGCTCAATGGCATGGGCAAAAAACGCTGCGAAAATCGGCATACAGGGAGAGGAAAATCTACCTCAAACTTCCAAATGGAATTTTGAGGCAGAAATTCCGCCTGCAAAAAACTCTGTGTGAACAATAGCCTAAGCGGTTTTGCTTCTATGTAAAAGAAAATAAATAAACCGGATTCCTTCCCAATAGTATATCAACTGCAAGGCGATGCACCCTCCATATTAGAAACACCCACACAAGCAGATTACTGAATAAATAACCTCACCAGAAAAAAGGACTTGTGTGTCTCTACTTAAACCAAATGACGGGGCAGATAGAACTGCCTTATGAGATTAATCGTCTACAACATTCTGTCCTTTGCTATGGGTGTAATAGGTATTACAAAATACAAGTATTGTCAATAACCAGAAACAAAAGGCTAAAGCAAATGGTCTACTGAACTGCAGAAGGTCATTATGATCTGAGACAAAATTAAAAACCTGAAGATAACTAGGTGCACCTTGGTTACACACCCCAGGTTTAGCCTTGGCCATATTTTTTCACTATATAATTCTTTCGAATTTGTTGCCTATATGAATAATTGTACATTCTGACACGGCTATGTATGGTATTTATTTATCGACAAAAAGACAAAACGAGATTTTCACATTATTTGACATGTAATGCACTACCCACTGGCCAAGTCTTCAAGTCTAAATTGGAAGCAATGATGGATTTGTCATGTTCTACGTGGCGGTCCAAGCTTCTGTTACATTCTAGTGGACTCTAGAATCACAGATGAAAATATCTAGGCTGGTCGAACCAGAAAGGTGGCATTTATTGTTCTCTGATTTTGTTAACCGGTTGCATGGCAGGAATAGGTTTCAAAGGGTGTGTTATTCCTTAATAAAGTATTAGGCTGTGTTGACACGTGATTGTCAATTTGTATTTTTTGGCCGTGATTTTTGCATATTTGAGTGTATTTGCTGCAACTCCGAAAACCTGAAACACAGCCTTAGGGCGGATTTACACGAACGTGTAATACGTCCGTGTAACGCGCGTGATTTTCACGCGCGTCGCACGGACCTATGTTAGTCTATGGGGCAGTGCAGACAGTCTGTGATTTTCACGCAGCGTGAGTCCTCTGCGTGAAACGCACGACATGTCCTATATTTCTGTGTTGTTCGCGCATCACGCACCTATTGAAGTCAATGGGTGCGTGAAAATCACGCGCACCACACGGAAGCTCTTCCGTGGTACTCGCGTGATTCGCGCAACACCAGTAAAAATTATGAATGAAAACAGAAAAGCACCACGTGCTTTTCTGTTTACAAACATACAAACAGAGTGTCATAATGATGGCGGCTGCGCGAAAATCACGCATCATACGCAGCTGACACACTAAGTGCCTTTTGCGCGCGCAAAACGCACACACTCGTGTAAATCCGGCCTTAGACAGGCCAAGGGAATCAATTAATGTGATACAGGTGTTAAAGTGATCGTGCTTAAAAGGGGTTTCCGAGCTTATAAAATACAGAAAAATACCTTATGTGTCACCAGATGTTGTCACCATTGCACAGAGAACGCCATTAAAAATGTATAAAAAAAAAGTTTGAGAATTTCTGTTTTTTGGTTTCCTCACCCCCCAAAAAATATTGAATAAAAACTGATAAAAAAAAATACAAAAATTGCATGTACCCCAAAATGATACTAATAAAAACTACAGCTGTTCCCATGAAAATCAAGCACTCACACAGCTCGTCAACGGAAAAATAAAAAGTTATGACTCTTGGAACGCTATAATGCAAAACGACGGCCCAGACCAATTTATATGTGCAGCAGTTCTTCACCTAAAACCCCACGTCATCATTTGCTAGCCCCCACAGGTAAATCAGCGGAAACTGACATTTTGGGGTCTGTGCTACATATGGGGCTAGTGAAGAAGTCAAAGATTAGACAATGCTGGAGTGCAGATATTTTGTACAATACCACGGACACCCTTTAGAAGTGCGACTCCTGCACCCAAAAATCTGGCCTGTGCATAAAGGATTGGTTCAAAGCGTACGTTACTATCCATGGATAATTCATTTTATCATTCATTTACCCCATTATTACATCATTCTATTATAACCTGATCCAATCGGCCCAGCTTACATATACCCTGATGTACTCCTCATAGCTTACATATACCCTGATGTACTCCTCACATATTACATATACCCTGATGTACTCCGCACAGCTTACATGTACCCTGATGTACTCCGCACAGCTTACATATACCCTGATGTACTCCTCATAGCTTACATATACCCTGATGTACTCCTCACATATTACATATGCCCTGATGTACTCCGCACAGCTTACATGTACCCTGATGTACTCCGCACAGATTACATATACCCTGATGTACTCCTCACATATTACATATACCCTGATGTACTCCGCACAGCTTACATGTACCCTGATGTTCTCCGCACAGCTTACATATACCCTGATGTACACCTCACAGCTTACATATACCCTGATGTACTCCTCACATATTACATATACCCTGATGTACTCCGCACAGCTTACATGTACCCTGATGTACTCCGCACAGCTTACATATACCCTGATGTACTCCGCACAGCTTACATATACCCTGATGTACTCCGCACAGCTTACATATACCCTGATGTACTCCTCATAGCTTACATATACCCTGATGTACTCCTCACATATTACATATACCCTGATGTACTCCTCACATATTACATATACCCTGATGTACTCCTCACATATTACATATACCCTGATGTACTCCTCACAGTTTACATATACCCTGATGTACTCCTCATAGCTTACATATACCCTGATGTACTCCGCACAGTTTACATATACCCTGATGTACTCCGCCCAGCTGATATATACCTTGATGTACTCCGCACAGCTTACATATACCCTGATGTACTCCTCACATATTACATATACCCTGATGTACTCCACATAGCTTACATATACCCTAATGTACTCCCCACAGCTTACATATACCCTGATGTACTCCACCCAGCTGATATATACCTTGATGTACTCCGCACAGCTTACATATACCCTGATGTACTCCTCACATATTACATATACCCTGATGTACTCCTCACAGTTTACATATACCCTGATGTACTCCTCATAGCTTACATATACCCTGATGTACTCCTCACATATTACATATACCCTGATGTACTCCACACAGCTTACATATACCCTGATGTACTCCACACAGTTTACATATACCCTGATGTACTCCGCCCAGCTGATATATACCTTGATGTACTCCGCACAGCTTACATATACCCTGATGTACTCCTCACATATTACATATACCCTGATGTACTCCACATAGCTTACATATACCCTAATGTACTCCCCACAGCTTACATATACCCTGATGTACTCCACCCAGCTGATATATACCTTGATGTACTCCGCACAGCTTACATATACCCTGATGTACTCCTCACATATTACATATACCCTGATGTACTCCACATAGCTTACATATACCCTGATGTACTCCCCACAGCTTACATATACCCTGATGTACTCCGCCCAGCTGATATATACCTTGATGTACTCCGCACAGCTTACATATACCCTGATGTACTCCCCACAGCTTACATATACCCTGATGTACTCCACCCAGCTGATATATACCTTGATGTACTCCGCACAGCTTACATATACCCTGATGTACTCCTCACATATTACATATACCCTGATGTACTCCACATAGCTTACATATACCCTGATGTACTCCCCACAGCTTACATATACCCTGATGTACTCCACCCAGCTGATATATACCTTGATGTACTCCGCACAGCTTACATATGCCCTGATGTACTCCGCACAGCTTACATATACCCTGATGTACTCCGCACAGTTTACATATACCCTGATGTACTCCTTACAGCTTACATATACACTGATGTACTCCGCACAGCTTACATATACCCTGATGTACTCCGCCCAGCTTACATATGCCCTGATGTACTCCGCACAGCTTACATATGCCCTGATGTACTCCGCACAGCTTACATATGCCCTGATGTACTCCGCACAGCTTACATGTACCCTGATGTACTCCGCACAGCTTACATATACCCTGATGTACTCCGTCCAGCTTATATACCCTGATGTACTCCGCACAGCTTACACGTACCCTGATGTACTCCGCCCAGCTTACACGTACCCTGATGTACTCCACCCAGCTGATATATACCTTGATGTACTCCGCACAGCTTACATATACCCTGATGTACTCCGCACAGCTTACATATACCCTGATGTACTCCGCACAGCTTACATATACCCTGATGTACTCCTTACAGCTTACATATACCCTGATGTACTCCGCACAGCTTACATGTACCCTGATGTACTCCGCACAGCTTACATGTACCCTGATGTACTCCGCACAGCTTACATATACCCTGATGTACTCCGTCCAGCTTATATACCCTGATGTACTCCGCACAGCTTACACGTACCCTGATGTACTCCACCCAGCTTACATATACCCTGATGTACTCCGCACAGCTTACATATACCCTGATGTACTCCGCACAGCTTACATATACCCTGATGTACTCCGCACAGCTTACATATACCCTGATGTACTCCGCACAGCTTACATATACCCTGATGTACTCCGCACAGCTTACATATACCCTGATGTACTCCGCACAGCTTACATATACCCTGATGTACTCCGCACAGCTTACATATACCCTGATGTACTCCGCACAGCTTACATATACCCTGATGTACTCCGCACAGCTTACATATACCCTGATGTACTCCGCACAGCTTACATATACCCTGATGTACTCCGCACAGCTTACATATACCCTGATGTACTCCGCACAGCTTACATGTACCCTGATGTACTCCGCACAGCTTACATGTACCCTGATATACTCCGCGCAGCTTACATGTACCCTGATGTACTCCGCACTGCTAACACGTACCCTGCTGTACTCCGCCCAGTTTACATATACCCTGCTGTACGCCGCCCAGCTTACATATACCCTGATGCACTCAGCCCAGCTTACATATACGCGGATATACTCCTCACAGCTTACATATACCCTGATGTACTCTGCTCAGCTAACATATACCCTGATGTACTCCGCCCAGCTTACATGTACCCTCACATTATAAGCTGAAATACGAGTAAAAGCCCAAACAAAACTACTACCAAGCAAAATCTGCGCTCCAAAAGCCAAATGACGGTCCTTCTGTGCCTGACAGTGTTCCCAAACAGAAGTTTATGACCACATATGGGGTATTACCGTACTCTGGAGAACCCGCTTAATAATTTATGGTGTGTTTGTCTAAAGTGGCACAATCTGAGCACAACACATTGGGCACTGAATTAGCATCTCTGTGGATCATAGCAATTTTCAATCTACAACATCTACTGTGTACTAATTTCTGCAAAACCTTTGGGGTCAAAATGCTCACTACACTTCTAGATTAATTCCTGGAGGGGTGTAGTTTCCTAAATGGGGTCACTTCTCTGGAGTTTTCACTGTACTGGTACCTCAGCGCAATGCAACATTGCGCCAAAAAACTGTTTTGTAAAATCTCCACTCCAAAAACTATTGCGCTTTTTCCCTTTAGACCCTTGCCGTGTGTCCAAATAGCAGTTTACAACCACATATGGGGTATTTCCCTACTCAGGAGAACTTGTGTAAACAATGTTGGGGTGTCTTTTCTCCTGTATTCCTTGTGGAAATGAAAAATTATTGGCTAAATTTACATGTCATTGAAAAAAATATATTTTTCCATTTTCACGGCCCAATTCTAATAAAATTTATAAAACACCTGAGGGATCAAAATGCTCACTTAATTATTTGAGGGGTATAGTCTCCAAAATGGGATCACACCTGGGGAATTTCTACTGTACTGGTACTTCAGGGTCTCTGCAAATGTGTCATGGCCCCCAGAAACCAATTCAGCAAAATCTGAGGTACAAAATCCAAATGGCGCTCCTTCCATTCGGACCACTGCCGTGGGGCCAAACAGCAGTTTATTACCACATATGAGGTATTTCCGTAATCGGGAGAAATTGCTTTACAAATGTTGATTTGCTTTTTCTCCTTTACTCCTTGCAAAAATGTGAAAATTCTAAGTCAGTGAGAATGGAAATCTCCTTTTCTTTTTTGGGAAAAACGAATTCAAATAAATTTAACAAAAAACCTGTGGGGTCAAAATGCTAACTATGCCCTTAGATAAATTGCCTGAGAGGTGTAGTTTCAAAAATGGGGTCACTTTTGGGGAGTTTCCACTGTTTTGGCACCTGACATGAAGCCTAAAATATATTCTAATAAAAAGAAGGCCACAAAATCCACTAGGTGCTCCTTTGTTTCTGAGGCCGATGTTTCAGTCCATTACCACACTAGGGCCACATGTGGGGTATTTCTAAAAACTGAAGAATATTGGAAATAAATATTGAGATGCATTTCTCGGGTAAAACCTTCTGTGTAACAGGAAAATATGTATCAAAAATGAATTTTGGCAAAAAAAATAATGAAATTTGCAAATTTCACTTTTACTTTGTTTCAATTCCTGTGAAACGCCTAAAGGGTTAAAACACTTTCTGAATGCGGTTTTGAATACTTTGAGGGGTGCAGTTTTCAAAATGGGGTGTTTTATGGGGGTTCCTAATATATGGGCCCCTCAAAGCCACTTCAGAACTGAGCTAGTCCCTGAAAATATAGCCTTTTGAAATTTTCTTAAAAAAGTGAGAAATTGCAGCTAAAGTTCTAAGCCTTGTAACATCCTAGAAAAATAAAAGGCCGTTCAAAAAACAATGCAAAGACAAAGTAGACATATGGGTGATGTTAATTAGTAACTATTTTGTGTGTTATTACTATCTGTTTTCCAAGCAGATACATGTAAAATGAGAAAAATCATAATTTCTTCAAATTGACTCTAAATTTTGGTGTTTTTCACAAATAAGCAATAAATTTATCGACCAAATTTTTCCACTAACATAAAGTACAATATGTCACGAGAAAACAATCTCCGAATTGCTTGGATAGGTAAAAGCATTCCAAAGTTATTACCAGATAAACGGACGTCAGATTTGAAAAAATGGGGCTGGTCATGAAGGCCAAAATGAGCTTGGTCCTGAAGGGGTTAAACGCCACTTTCTAATTTATTTATAAATAGAATGTTTGTACAAAGTTTTGTAAATGCATTGGAAAACTTATCTTGTACTGATCCTGAGTTATAGTCTATTACATTCCAGATCTACATTCATATTTCTGCTAGTTGTTTTTGGAAACAGTCAGATACACCGCTAACAGCTTCTGAGCTTCTACAAGGCAGTGGGAGAGTTAGCTTTTCTTTCACCAGATTACTGAAGAGTGCCTGGTGAAAAGACTGTACTTCCCAGTATGCCAATCACAATAGAAAGCCATGTACAGACACTTAACAAGCAGGGAATGGTGGCAGATTTATACTGTGAAGCTAATTTTGTGCCTCTGCCACTGCCCAACTCCATGTAGTTACAATTTACAGACGTCTTCTGCCTCCTGGCCGGCGCCGCTCCTACCCTCGGGTTTCTGCTTCTGACAGCCTCCTACACTCATCTCCTGCCTTGTGCACTGCTGCAATATTCCACCCAGCTTTCCCAGGCTATAAAGGGGTTCCGCCCACTCTGCTCCATTGGCTGGGCAATTAGTTTCATCGTAGGTGATCTAGTGATTCCTTGCGTTATACTTTGTTTGGATTTCCTCTGATTGACCTCTGCCTGTACCTTTGGCTATCCTTGCTGCCTGCCCACTTGCTTGTGAGCCGTGACGATCCTCTGCCACCTGCCCTGACATTTGGCTCAACCAAACGTGAGTGCCCATCTGCCGCCTGCCCCGACTTATGCTATACCTGACCTGGAATTCTGTCTGCTGATTTTGTACCATGACTGTTAACGTCGCCCATTGCGAAGTGCAGATCCCTGTATATGGGGCTAAAGGGTGAATACCTGGAATCGCCTTAGGCTCCACTCCCCAGTTTAGCCCCACGTCAAATCCCTTGGTTACACAGTGGGTTCACGCCATCCTCTGCAATCTCATTATCCACGGGCCGTGTGATATTGTCACTGCAGCACTGGAATACTATACAAGCTATTACTCAAGATCAGAATAAGACCAGTAATAAATTATATTTACAAAGTTTCTCAACTTTTTATATATAATAATCCTTTAAGTTCACTGGAAATGGTGTTCAAAGGTAAACATGTGCTTTAAGGTGTCCCCACCCTTTCATATAAACTGTAGAATCAGGAAAATATGCCTAATACTTGTGTTCCATGACACGGTGTAGATCTTCATACATGGTCCTTTCTTTATCCTTGCGCTTTGACAGCTCAGCGATTTACTGAACCTGTTGACTCCAGGCAATAGGGCAGCTCACGAATAAAGAAAACTAAATCGGCATAATAGGAGCTTTGCGTGGATTAACACACTGCCACACGTGGACTAGGACAAATAGCTGCAATAACTTAACAAGGGGGCAAAAAAGAATAAGAATTACCTCTGTAAAAAGGATCTACCTGCTTATAAATTATTTCGGAGGTGGAAAATAAAATATACACTGTCAACTTTGCTCTCAGGGACTGGTGGCTGAGTGCGGAGGCAGAGAAACGCACGTAACACACATAGAAGTAGAGTCTGCATATAGTCTCTGTAAAAACTGCTAAAGTGACCCATTCCTTCCTCCCCCCCCCCCCCCCCTCAGCAGCACACATTTTACTTCCTTACAATTACTATTCTCAGAAAGTCTTTTATGGCCCGTTTGTCATTTATGAAAAATATTGCAAAGATAAACTGTAGTGTTAGTCATCTCAAGACATATTTCATTTCTTTTCTAAAGCTGTGCCAGTAAAATGACATTTGGAACAGAACTGCCACGTGCGTAAAACACATAATGGAACATTTCCAGAGCTAAACTTTAAATTAATCTACAGTCCTGTGATTATGGCCAGGAATACTTGGATGTTATAGAGCGGTGATGTATTACAGAGGGCTACCTGTGTGATTTCCTAGGGCAAAGGGATACAGAAGTCATATTTATGCCTGATGCTCCCTAAAGATGCCCACATCTAGGCTCAGGCAAAATCTTGATATTTTCGAGATCCTACCAAAAGTACAATAGAATAAATGCACCCTTAAAAATATTTTGCTTGTGTACTAACCGTACTCAAAACTTATTGATGTCTAATAAAAGCTACCACATAACTAAGTGGCAAGGTACATGATGTCACTGTTTCTTACCATCTATATTAAGCATCATTTTCCACATGGCTGGTCTGACAGATTGATGAAATCCAAACCAGACTTCTCTTCCTCCTCCCAGAGGGTGGTCATAGCCTTCTGGAGCAGAGAAGAAGGAACGTCCTACAGGGGTGTACCTAAAATAAAAAATAGTAATTAGTAACAAAAACAAGATATGCTACCTATACAAAAGCAAAAACAATAATCTTTTATGGTAAAACCTTAAGGCAGCTTTGAGTAGCTAACATGAAGGTGTTAATTTTCTATCAGGACAACCCCTGTATATGCCCTAGTATGTTATATAGACATCCCAGAGTGGGGTCTACTTCTCTGGACCCCACTCTATTAGACAGGGCGGAGAGTGACTACAAAGTTAGCAGCTCTGTAGAATGGGATAATAAATATATTCAGCACTGTGTGAGGGTTATTTTTTCTGCATATAACATACTGTGATCCACCAGAATCTCATCTAGAGGATAGCTGCTCATGAGAGGTTCTATGCGGCCCTTTTACAAATCATACTTTAGCCGCATGCTCTACATGTTGACAGCTGACTGGCCTGTTATGTGACATATTCACTGCTAAGCAACAGTGAATGTAATTGGTCGAACACCACAGACTCATTCCTGGATGGACACACCCCTTAGACTCATTTGACTCAACACAGAAAATAGCTCAATGGTAACTAAAAAAATAAGAGGTAATATTAACTGAATACTGCCATTAAAAATAATATTATAATATAACACTAATTGTAACAAAAAAAATGGTGTAGGCGCTCTTTCTGGTCAATCCTCCACCTACTTCATGGATGGCAGATGCCGTAAGACTACATCAACAGCATGGACAGGGTTGGTGCTTATTGGCTTGTCCAGTTCCAATGGCTCTGGAAGGGACCTCCCAGTAAGTACTTCATGCAGCAAGTGCCAGCTTATCCTAGAGACAAATTTTATGGAGACCTTGAAGGGACGATCTTTCCCTCCTTCCCCTGGTAATGTTACATCCAAGTCCACCTAAAAATAAATAAAAGATTTGAGAATCAAAAGTTACATGAAATGACCGAAAAAGACAAATTACCTACTTGAGGTCTATTCTTTTTACACACTAAATAGACCCAAACCCTTTCATTTTTAAAGCCCAAAAATGGCACACAGACCATAAGTAAATTTAGTGCCCTTTAAAAACCTTTCTACAATGTAGAACTGTCTGTCCGGATGTAACCTGGCCATTAATCAATTTTTATTTTATTTTTTTTACACTGGAAATTAGACCAGATCCCAATGTGTGTTGTAAATGTGTTGGAAGAGTTAATTTCTGCAAGAAGATGTAAACCAGATTTGAAAAAATATCAATATACAAGACCGAATTAGCTGTGACATCCAGTGAAACAGCCAGACGATGTCGTCAATATGGGTCAACAAAACTTATTGGAGGGGATTTATAAACAAAAGTGGGTGGGGCTTATTGAGAGGAGTTGGGTTACCGCGGCCCAATAAATTGACTATAATTTATGCCAGAAAACTGGCGTAAATTATAGTGCAAATCGACACCAGCTGACAGCTAATGCATGACGTATCATTAAAATAATGAGTCAATAGGTGTTCAGACTGGTCTGACTTGTATATCCCGTGTTACATAGACGGCAATAGTGCAGTAACAACCTCTTCATACAACGAGTAATCCAATTCATGTGGATTTTGTGAATATCCAATGTGATGATGACTTGTTAGTGAACATAGAACACTGGCCAACTACTTGTATGACAAAAGTAGAATACCCCAGGTCAATGACAGAACAGGACTTACCCCAGTAGATGCTACAGGCAGTGGATTGGCGGTGTACAGGCTTCTTTTGCCATCGTACACTGGTCGACGGTCACCAAATATGGTGACTTTGAAATGCTGGACCATGGAATCAACAACCTCCCTAGTGAAAAAGTAGAGTCAAAATAATGTAGTGGAAAATGAAATCAAATTCTTAATTAACAGACAAAGAAAATGAGTGCAATGAAATGGAATATGAATTTATTTTAAAATCAAAACAATCTCCGGTGCAGCCGATGCCGCCGATGCAGCTTGTATCTCCGTCACTGGGGAGCTCATGCCTGCTTAATGCTCTCTACAATGCCCTGCGTTGTAATCGATGGTACCGACCAACTAAATCTACTGCTGATCCTGAAAGTACACGAGACATAAAGATGGCCAACACAAGTGGAGTAGGAAAGGTACCTTTGCAATAGTGACATTATTTATATGCACTGCAGTATAATGTCTACAGCTGTGTGTTCTTAAAGGGAACCTGTCAGCAGGTTTTACCATTATAATCTGTTCCCACCACGCTGTAGCACATTAAACCTCTTTCTAAACCCATGACTATGTGTCCACAGTAGTGCCGCATACCCTAGTTATAAAAACTCCTGTGCTGTATGCTAATTAGGGCTGAAGAGTCCATTGGGCGTATCCACAGCTCCCAAGTGTCCAGCCCATGTTTGCTTGATGACGCCTTCTACATCATCCGCAGGCCTCCTCAAATCTAGTTAGATGAGGACCTGCCGACAGGTTCCAGAGTCACAGAGACACAAGCTGTATGAATACATCAGCTTATATGTCTGTAACGTACGCTATAAATGATCAAAAACATTTTAAAACATCCAGGTAAGAGGGAGATTTTCAATACAAAAGAAAGAGATTTGTCAAAACTAGTGCAAAGAAAAGTGGATTGTAGCCCATAGCAAACAATCAGGTCATTGCTTCATTTCCCAAAGGGCCTTTGAAAAAATGAGAGGTGGAATCTGATTGGTTGCCATGGGTAACTACTCCACTTTTCCTTTGCACCAGTTTTGATAAATCTCCCCCAAAACGTATTTAAAAGATGCCTACCAGAAGACAAATACAAAAGACCCCGTTTGTATAAAAAGGTTTGTTAGTATCAACACTGAGATATAATTGTCCAAAGCATCAAGAGATTCTAATGACAACATTTCCTGTTTCACGCTGTCACGTGGAGTGTTGTCATGGGGACGTTATGTTGATCTAAATAACCAAATAAAATAATGTCTTTTCATCTTCTACTACTATTAATGTCAATTAGAATGTCGATTTTGGTGTATTTGGTTAATTGTATCCACACAAGCACCCCATAACAACACTTCACATGGCAGGTATCACAACAATAAGTGTCATCATCAGAATGTCTTAACATCAAAAAAAAGAATTCATATTTTACCACAGAAGCATGGGTGTTTTCATTTTCTCAAGTCTAAGGCCCTGTTCACACAGAGTTTTTTTTACACGTTTTTTGATGCGGAAACCGCGTCGGAAAACACGCCAAAAAAAAAAACGGCTCGCGGGAAAAAGAAGCGACGTGCCCTATCTTCGGCCGTTTACGTCTCTGACCTCCCATTGACATCAATGGGAGGAAGAGAAAGCATTATTTGCGGTGTTATTTGCCCGCAGCGCTCTATGCCACGGGCGAAAAAACGCAGCGGAATTTTGAGGCAGAATTTTCTGCCTGCAAAATACTCAGTGTTAACAGGGCCTAAGGGTTCCAGAATTGTATCCATTTAATGGATAGCGCACTAGAGTTCTGCCAATAATGTGAAAAATAAAATCTGTAGGTTACTATACAAAAACTGTATGCGCATGGAAAAAAAAACAAGCTCTGGGGAAAAAGCAAAAAAAAAATTTTGAGGTTTAAATGTTATGTTATGCTATTCCAAAAACATTACCATTTACCTGTTAACTCTGCGTGGACATTTGTCTGGCTTAATGTCCACCTCATAGAGGTAGACGTCAATCTTTGGGATCTCCACTTGAAAGCAGTTGGCCAGCAGCTTGATAGGCTTCCCCATGGTGCCATATCCAGGCCGTCTGGGCACCACAAAAAAGGGCTGCGCCCCCACGGGTCCTGCAACAAAAAGCACAGTGGTCATCTTAAAGGGATGGTCTACATAAGAAAACACATTTTTGTATACAAGTTCTGATTTAAAGGGTATTCCCAACATATACATTTCTGGCATATCCGCAAGATATGCCATAAATGTATGATCGATGCTGGTGATGCTGCCCGTTCTCCACATAGATGCAGCTCTCAAGAGGTGAGACACGCATCTATCATACATTTATTGGCATTTCCTGTGGATATGCCATATATGTTTGAGTTGGAAATACCCCTTTAATATAGTCAGTTTCTTATTTAGGACCCTCATCGATTAGCCACAGTGTCTACAAAGAGCAGAGACAGACTATTAATTTCAATGCAAATCGTGTAATGCTTCATTTCCTCTGATGTGACACTGTAAGGAAATTCCTGCCGGATTCCACCACAAATTACGGCTGATCACTGCGACACCTTCTAACAAAAAAGAGGTTATCCAAAGTGTCTCTTTAATGTTTCACAACCACCAGACCTGTGGCCATTTAATTATAAAAGAATCGGTAAGGGTACAACCATAAGTAAATTCTCCAGCACACCCCATTGTGACAGGGTATACTGATAAGGGTGACAATTCTGTTACTGCCATTACTAATTATATTTTTAAAAAAATAAGAGAAAAACAGTGCAGATGGTGCTCAACCAACTTTACATTTCAGATATTAGCCATTGTGTACCCAAGGTTAGTGCAATTTTGAGAGACAATTTAGTTTTGAGTGAATTTGCCCATAAAACTACACACATAAACAACCTTAAAGAGGCTCTGTCACCAGATTATAGAGTGAATAGACATCGCCTCCAGCCAGGACACGATGTCTATTCACACTCCCGACACTTCGGTAAAGTTTTTGTGGGACTTACTCACACAGCACAGTGTGATCTCGCGAGTTCACGCTGTTCTGTCATTCACAGCGTGATCTTGCAAGATCACGCTGTGCTGTGATTAAGTCCCACACAAACTTTACCGAAGTGTCGGGAGTGTGAATAGACATCGCATCCTGGCTGGAGGCGATGTCTATTCACTCTCAAGACACTTCAGTAAAGTTAATGTGGGTGTATGTGACAGCACAGCGTGATCTCGCGAGATCACGCTGTGCTGTGAGTACAAATGGACATGAATGGAGAGAAGTGTATGACGCTGATTGGTCAGCGTCATACATTTCGCTTTACAGCCCCCACTTGGTCAAAAGTAAAAAAACGCCCAGTTGGGCATTAAGAAACGAATTAGCATAAATCTAAAATTGCTCATAACTTGCTCAAAAATGACCGTTTTTCAAAATAAAAACAACTGTTATCTACATTACAGCGCCGATCAGATTATGTAGGAGATAGAGCACTTATAATCTGGTGACAGAGCCTCTTTAAAGAGCAGTTAGGAGAAAGACAATGGGAAATGAAATACTCCATATTAAAGAACAATTAGGACTAGGTGTTCCACTAAGGCCCCCTGCACATGTCCGTAGCCGTGTTTACAGTCCGTGATTACGGACACAGACAGCCGCGGACTCACCCGCATTAGCGGGCCGTGCTCCCATTATAAAGTATAGGAGCACGGTCCGTAAATTAAAAAACATAGGACATGTCCTATTTTTTGCGGATCATATCTATGGCCCGGACACCTTCTCGTAAATATATGGGAAGGTGTTTGTGGGCCATAGAAATTAATGGATTAAGATGGTTTAAGTGTCAATCTGATTTTGGCTCGTATTTTCACGGTGTATGGCTCTGCCCTAAGATTTTGCCCTTTTGGTCAGCAGTCGTTGCATTCCTTCATGATCACTTTCAATTTCCTAGGCTACTTGACGCCCAAGTTTGTCTGCTAGGGATCATAAATGAGGTGGTGCTATAAGATTTTCTTTATTCTGTGCCAGAAAAGTCATTATCATGTTGTGGAAGGCAACAGAGGTTCCAAGTATTGCACATTGGCTCCAGCTTATTAATAAATATGTGCCCTTGTACCAAACGTTGTATATTTATAGGAACTGTCCTTACAAGTTTGAGAAAATCTGTGCCAGATGGCTAAATATGCCTGAAACAGCGGTCACATCCTACTCTTGATAGTCATTGTCCGGGATTAGGATAAGTCAAGTAGACTGTATCGATGACTGTTGTATGATTGGGTTGTGTGATTGCCCTTAAGTTTATTATAGTTTACCCTTGTAGTGTTTGTATTGTTGTAAAAGTATAAATAAAGCATTTAAATAAAATAAAAAATGAATGGATCAGTATTATATTCCATAATTGCAGATGAAAATTACAGTCGTGTGCATGGGGCCTAAAACAGTACATTTCATGACCGGTAAAGGTTCAATCCATTTGGGTTCAGGCATAAAAGTGCTAGATAAGACTAGATTTCATATTACAGTATTAAAGGGGTTTTCCAACAATACACAAAAAATCTAAACGTATTCTACAAAAGGAATTTACATCTTGGTCAATAAACTTCAATAAATCTAAAATTATCACTGTGCTCTGTTAACAGCCGAAAGAAGGGAGGATTCTGGCAGGATTTAAGCGTGGAATCAGCGCCTAACTTTATTCTTTAACCCCTTCCCGACATATGACGTATCCATACGCCAAAGTCGGGTAGGGGAAGTATGGAGCGGGCTCACAGAGTGAACCCGCTTCATACGATGCCGTTGTCGGCTGTTTGTTACAGCCGACACTTCAGAGTAACTAGCGGCATCGTGCTCGAGCGCGATCCCGCTAGTTTAACTCATTAAATGCCGCGGTCAACAACGACCGCAGCATTTAAATAGTTAGAAAGAGGGGGGCGACCCCCTCTAACAGCTCATTGCGCCCCCGGCAATGCAATCGCAGGGTGAGGAGCGATGGTTGCTACGACTGCCTGGGGGCCTAATGAAGACCTCCTGGTTCGCCATCTTTGTACACCTATTAAGGGCTTAGTAGTTGCCTGTCAGAATCACGATATACTGCAATACATTGGTATTGCAGTATATCGTGCAAGCGATCTAACGATCGCTGGTTGAAGTCCCCTAGGGGGACTAATAAAGAAAGTAAAAAATGAGTTTGTGTAAAAAAAAAATATATATATTAAAAGTTAAAAAAAAAAACCTTTTCCCATTTTCCCCCTAGAGCATAGTAAAAAAAAAAACATAATTGGTATCGCCGCGTCCGTAAAAGTCTGAACTATTACAATATATCATTATTTAACTTGAACGGTGAACGCCGTAAAAAAAAATTGTAAACGCCAGAATGTCTATTTTTTGGTCACCTAATCTCCCACAAAAAAATGAAATAAAAAGTGATCAAACCAACGCATTTACATCAAGATGGTATTATTAAAAACTACAGCTTATCCTGCAAAAAATAAGCCCTCATACCACTTAAATCGACGGAAAAATAAAAAAAACTTATGGCTCTCGGAATTTGGCGACACAAAATACATTTTCTTTTTTACACTTAGGTTTTTACTTGTAAAAGTAGTAAAATATAGAAAAAACTAAATATATATTTGGTATCGCCGTAGTCGTATTGACCCACAGAATAAAGTTGACATGTTGTTTTAATTGCACAGTGAATTCCGTAAAAACGGCGCGCAAAAAAAATGGAGGAATCGCTGTTTTTTTCATTTTTTACCCCACAAATAATTTTTTTCCCGTTTCCTAGTACATTATATGGCAAAATAAATGGTGCTACGAAAAACTACAACTCGTCCCGCAAAATTCAAGCCCTCATAGTACTATATCGACGGAAAAATAAAGACATTATGGCTTTTGGAAGTTGGGGAGGAAAAAACGAAAATGAAAATCTGAAAAAGGGCTGCGGCGGGAAGGGGTTAAATTTCTTTATAACCATAGACCATTCAGTATGATAAAATATGCAATATCATGGGACATTTTGACAAAAAAAATGTGTGTTGAGCTCCATCTATGGATTCTGTGAGCTTGGACTGGCAATCATTTTTAGACTGAATGGGACATCCCTGAGTGGTGCCGGAGTGGTTTGGACTAATCAGTGGTGGTCTAAGCTCATAGACTCCATTAACCTGAGCTACTAACATTTTTCTAAGACAAGTCAGGAAATCATTTTTTTCTGGACTTCCCCTTTAATTGTTATAGTTAAACCTATACCACACTTAGTGCCAGTCTTTTCTATTTCTATGGAAAGATAATTGCATAGTGATGTAATACTAACAAGTATTTTGTGTGGTAAAATATTCTATTGATCGAAAATGTAGGTAAACATCCGAGTTTACAATTAGAGGAGATGCCAACTGCTGCAAATGACAGCTACAAGTTGCAACATAGGAAAAATAGTAAAGCCACGTGCAACCACGAGAATGAAAGTCCCATTCAATAAGTCCAGCGACTGTCACTTGCACTATTATTATTTCTTATGGATGTTGTGCTGCCAATGTAGCACTAGCTGTGTATGATAATTATAAAAATAAGACTTTATTCATGGTCATGTGGGATCTGTTGCATCACTTGCCTATAAGATATTGAAGGGGTATTCCCAGAATAAACAGTGATCACCTATCCACGGGATAAGTGAAAATTGTCTGATCGCTGAGGGTCTCACCACTGGGATCCACATTGATCACTAGAACTTTTTTGAATTAACTTTATGAAACTTTGCTTAATTTCTTTTTTTAGTCCAACTTGGGGACTTCATATTGCTATTCTTTGATCACTAATATAATGCTTTGGTATACTTAATATCTATTAAGTACGGACTAATAGGCATACAACTATGGATGGCCTCAGGGCTTCTGTTAGACCTCCGGCTGCCATAGCATCTCATCAGCGCCACACAAACTTACCCTAACCACCTAGATGGCGCGGTCACTATTGACCACTCCATCTAAGTTATTAAACAGCCGGAATCAGAGATAACTTCGCTCTCGGCCGTTGCAGCGGGATGTCGGCTGTATATTACAGCCGACATCTGCAGCGGAAAGTGCAGGCACAGGGAAGGCACCGCTAAAATGGATGTTCAGTCACGTCCAACTGCGGGAAGGTGTTAAATTAGTTTTTTTTAAATTTTACATTAATCAATGGAAAAATACACCATCAAAGTGTAAATATTTGAAATTGCAAATTGTTAAA
The DNA here is from genome assembly GCF_050947455.1 of Rhinoderma darwinii. Taxonomy (NCBI): domain Eukaryota; kingdom Metazoa; phylum Chordata; class Amphibia; order Anura; family Rhinodermatidae; genus Rhinoderma; species Rhinoderma darwinii. The sequence continues at coordinate 277,537,616 of NC_134688.1, forward strand.
CATAAAACACGCCGGCTTAAAAGTGAAGGATAATTCTGAATGTTGTGATGAAGGTTCAAGAGGTCTAGTACAACCAGGTGCAAGTTGCTCCTCCAGCAACCAAATGGTGACCCCTTTAAAGGGCACCCAATGCTCGGACTATAGCTGCAGTACAGAGCACATTGGTTGTTGTTTTTTCTTCCCACATATGGCTCGGTGAAGCAATCTATGATTTCATGCTTAGTAGGATGTGTCATTTCTAGAGTCTGATGGGTTCCAACAGGGTGCAAATGTCATCCAAAACAGAGGATTATTATTTGTCCACAACTGCCAGAGACACAGGCAAAATACAGAAAGGGACGGTTTCCTGGCATACGGTCTACATAAGTTTACATTAAGAGGAGTTGTATGCAATATGCATCCTATTGACTGCTGTTAATAGATGAAAGCATGAAGGCTTATGAATTATGCTTGAACAGTTTATAGAAGAGTCCAGGTCTGGTATTTAGAGCAATTCATGCTGTGACTTCATATGGAGAACCTAGAAGTAGGTACAGTCCCCTCCAGCAGCCATCAATGGGACGATTATGAATGCAGTGGTGTCATGATGTGGGGGGTATTATGTTGGTTTCACATACATCCCACCTTGTGTTCAAAAGGGGAACCCACATGTCCCATGCTCACGACCGTAGTTTTTATCCGTAATTATGGATAATCTGCGGACCCATTAATTTTTCTTTCAAAAATCTTTTTAGTCGTTTTCAGAACAATAAACCATGTACAATATACAACTGAACGTAGTGTCAATGACAGAGCATATACTTTGTTGCATGAAAGGACATTCCAAATAAAGAGTTCAAAGATACATGACATGTTGTCCTGGCATTATATGCATATAATACAGTATTTAACAGCTGTCATCTCTAACCGAAGACCACACAGTCATATACTAAGTTGCTTCACTACGTAAATTGCACAATACAGTTGACGGAAAATAAGCAGATAGGGAGGAGATCCTCATATCCAAAAAGAAGGATGGACCCATTAATTTCTATAGGCCACGGACAACTTTCTGTATATTTACGGACGTGTGTCTGGGCATAGAAATGACCCACAAAATATAGAACATGTCCTATTCCTGTCCGCAATTGCGTCACGGACTCGCCCATAGAAGTCTGTGGGAACATACAAAATTGTGGACGGGGCGGGTACGGGTGTGCATCCGTAGCCATCAGGAATTGCAGAAGCATTGCTATACCTCAGGGGATTCCCCAAGAAAATGGCCCCTAAGTGATCATGTGACCTTTGAAAGGGGTTGGAACATGATGGTGACATCCTTTGTAGCCTCACTTTTTTTAATGGTATGTAAACATGGATGCACTACGTATTTGCGGACAGCATGCCAGATATGCGGATGACTTGCAATGACTACAGATCCGTATTTGCGGATAGTAAAAAACACTACGGTCGTGTGCATGAGACCTAACAGCTTATGCTTAGAGATTTTTAACCTCCAACATATTTTCCTACTGTTCAGGGATGTAATGTCCAGGCTTTCTGTTTGTGGATGATCATGTCCACATAAAGCTGCCATCGTGGATAAATACCTGGAAACAGATGATATAGGGCACTTGGAGTAGCCAGCCTGTTGCCTTGAGTTAAACATCAATCAAGCTAGGAAGTGCAGGTTTAGGAATTAGGCCTCATTTACACGAACGTGATATACGTCCGTGCGACGCGCGTGCTTTTCACGCGGGTCGCACGGACCTATACAAGTCTATGGGGGCATGCAGACAGTCCGTGAGTTTTGCTCAGCCTGAGTGCGCTGAAAAAAACTCACGACATGTTCTAAATTTCTGCGTTTTTCGCGCATCACGCACCCATTGAAGTCAATGGGTGCGTGAAAACCACGTGATTCGCGCAAGAGCTGTCAAACTCTGAATGTAAACAGAAAAGCACCATGTGCTTTTCTGTTTACAAACATCAAAACGGAGTGTCTTAGAGATGAGCGAACCGAACTTCACCGGGTTCGGCCGAACTCGTTTTGACCGAACCCGACAAAAAATGTTCCGGTACGCGACGTCAGGAGACAGTCACTGTCCAGGGTGCTGAAAGAGTTAAACTGGTTCAGCACCCTGGACAGTGACTTCCGATCACAATATACATGAACCTGTAAAAAAAAAAAAAAGAAGTTCTGACTTACCGATAACTCCCGGCTTCTTCCTCCAGTCTGACCTCCCGGGATGACAATTCAGTCCAAGTGACAGCTGCAGCCAATCACAGGCCAAGCACAGGCTGCAGCCAATCACAGGCTGCAGCGGTCACATGGCCTGCCGCATCATCCAGGGAGGTGGGGCCGGATGTCAAGAGAGGGACGCGTCACCAAGACAACGGCCGGGAGACCGGACTGGAGGAAGCAGGAAGTTCTTGGTAAGTATGAACGTCTTTTTTTTATGCACAGGTTGCTGTATATTGTGATCGGCATTCACTGTCGAGGGTGCTGAAAGAGTTACTGCCGATCAGTTAACTCTTTCAGCACCCTGGACAGTGACGGACGTCGACTAGCCTCATCTCTATGATGGCGGCTGCGCGAAAATCACGCAGCCGCGCATCATACACTGATGACACACGGAGCTGTCAAGTGCCTTTTGCGCACGCAAAACGCTGCATTTTTTTGCGTGCGCAAAACGCACACGCTCGTGTAAATGAGGCCTTAGACTGTTTTAGCAAATGTTAGCCACCTCTAAGGACTCTTTAGCTTAGGATGGCATTAGTGTAAGGCCCCATGCACACGAACGCATTTTTGCAGCCGCAATTCACCCGCAAATCTGCGGTCGTGTGCATGAGACCCAAGTATTGAACTCCATGCCACACACACTACTAGACAATCTTGTGTTTTGTATTTGCCAGCCCACTGCACGAGTCAGTGTGTGGTGTGATCACACCGTGTTTTATACCTTTCCTATGCAAGTCAGGTATTATGGCATGGTGCTGGTTAAAGGGGTGAATTAAGGTTTAAATTATGGTTAAATTATGAATGTAAATAGATTTGGATGTACTTACAGTTTCCAAATTGGCCCCGTTTCCAGATGCTGCCGTGGGACACATGACTGGTGATCTCACTCTCTGGCCGCTGTGTTGATCATCAATTTTCTTCCGGGTATACGACACGACACTAGTGACGTGCATGGGCTGTTCTGTTATACAGCCAGTAACGTGCATGCGCAGTCCCGGCTGTTCTCTCGAGAACAGCAGGGACCACGCATGTGCGTTACTGGCTGTATAGCACGCATGCGCGGTCCCTGCTGTACTCTCAAGATGGATACGTTGCTCGAACTCGCCCTGCACAGCGCTACTTTAAGCTCTGAGCCCAGGGAAGCTGCTGACGTCTGGGGCTTTCAACTATGGAATCACCGGCCACAGCACCGCAATCGCTGTGGCTGGAGACTCCTACCTTGAGAAAACCCTTGACATCACTGTCCATACATGGACTGTGACTTTAGGGGCTTCAACATGCCAGTATCCCACGCCAGAGTGTCGGCAACACTCTGGCCAGGGATTCCACTCCTAGGGGGTGCCCCTGACGTCACTGTTCATGTGTGGACAGTAACGCCAGGGGCTTTTCCAGTTCCGAAGTCCTTAGGCAGAGTGCTACAGATGCTCTGGCAGGGGACTCGTAGTTGAAAGCCCCTGACATCAATGTCATACATGGACAGTGACGGCAGGGGCATCCCCAGTGCCGGAATCCCTGGGCCGAGTGCTACCGGATGCTCTTCCCAGGGATTTTAGTCCTGGAAAAGATCCCCAAGGTATACGTTTAACATATACCGGTGACAGATGCCATTCAGTGGCATCCATCACTAATAGGCTCCCATGTAAATAAAAATCATACGTTCTCTTATTGCAGGGATCCCTCAGGATGGAATAGCAAAGTACACCAAGTTATTCCATCCTTCAAAAAAAATAAAATAAAGTATACCGACATATACCAGCACAACGAAGGCCAAAAGGACACTATGTTTGGCCCTATGGACACATTTAGCGTGTACGTCGGGCGCGTTCCCAATGTGCACGCTAAACATAGGGCCAAAATGTGATGTGAACCTAGCCAAATATGTGAAGTTCATGATGTGTTATTCCAAATGCGGTGTTACCAAATATGTGATTTTTTTTAGAATGGTTAAATATTTTTAAAAAATAAAATAATTTTTGGTAAAAAAAAAATCTTTACTTATTTTTGTTAATAAGGGTTTTCCAAGCTTATGAGAAATACAGAAAAGTACCTATATGCATCTACATGGTCACCAGATGATGCCACCATAGCTCAGCAGTTATTTTTCATTGTTATTATGTTGCCCAGCTCTGTGCAGCACGGATGTTTTCATTTTGCTAGGGCTTGTTGTGGGCAGGATTACCATGTAAAGGACTGAGGCATGTGATGTGCGACTTCCTTTACTACAGAGAGGTGGAGAGGGGAGACAACCATGTGTTTAGTGTACGAATGTGGAAAGAGGCTCCACTCCACCGTGACCACTCTCAAATGTAATGTGAACATGTGTATTGACTTACCTGTTGCTATATTTCATGGGACACCGCTTTGTTCTGGGCCACCTTGGGGTCACCTATTCTGCACTCGGACAAACCAAATCCTACAGTGTCTATTGTTGAAACCGGAGGCCTTCTATACAAGTCCATTATACTCACGTCGAGGCTCTCATAAACTTGCATTGAGACTGACTTCTGGTCCCCCACAGCAGACTGTAGGATACACAGGGAGTCAGAATAATCATCACTTCACCCCACGGCAGCCCTGAACGGAGCCCTGTGAACTCTAGCACCGGGCCAATACACGACTACATTACATCACATTTGCAAACGGGAAGGGGTGGAGATAAAAAACTTGCAATGCTACTGTCTTTTTCTCCTTTCCTTTGTCTTCCAGTGATCTGCACTTCCTTCTTTACTGCACTTTCCACTCTACCATTATCACAAGTTATTATTATTGCTATCTGCACCACAGCTCAGAGTTGAGATGGAGCCCCTTATCTGCTGGGCCATATTGCAACTGCTATGCCTACTTACACCATGACCGTTTCTTTAGAATAGGGAACATTTGGAAAATAGAATAAGGCAGCTGGGGAGTTCAAGTTCTTCTGAATTCTCTGTCCCATTCATGATCTTCTTACAGGTAGCCTGTAGTCTGCTGGCGGCAATAATGGTAAATGTAAAAAATCCTACCCCTATGGTTGATCCCGAAAAGAAATTGCCCAACATATTCTAATATGTTAACTAAAAGGTGCATTTATATTTGCGCATTGTCCCGATTCAACAATATTATTGTTTGGCCTGGAATTTTTAACAAGGTTGAAGATGAACAAGTAAAATACTTGAATTTAATTTTGTAAAGAAAATAGACTTTACTTTTTGTAATACTTATCTAGACTTCAATAGAATTTACATTATACTTGTAAGTACAAATGTTAGAAACATCACTTGAGATGTAGTTAGTTTCTTGAAACAACCATACTTGGGTGGAAAAACAAATATGTTTGCAGTTAAGCTACAAGGTACTGCCCCTTCAAAGTAAAGAATTCCCTGAAGTGGGGCCCCTGATTTCCATGTACCTATTTAAAGATCCAGTGTTAGGAGACATTGCTGAAAAATGAGCTCATCTAAGGGGGTGTTGAAGCATTGTAGGCAGACAGGAATTTCCTCTGAATAGACCTGAGCCTACAACCTATGTTATTCATCGCATAGGGTCCCCCCCCCCACCCCCCCTACGTCTATGAGGAACTTATACGCTGCAACATACAGTACAGTCTTCATCATCATAAGACCAGCAGAAATCTTTCACACTCACCCACCTCAACACTAAACTGTGTAAGTTACAATGTCACCAAAAATAAAAAAACAAACAAAGAATTGTATGATTACACAGAACTTTAATAAAAGTTCAGGTAAAATGTAACAAAAAAAAAAAAAAAAGCTTTTTTTTTTCTTTAATAAATTACATTCATAAATTGAATTAGATTTGAAAGCTGGTATAGTAAACTGCACATGGTACAATAAAGTTATTTATTTAGCTATGAAAAACCCCAAGTACCTAGCGACTGGCACTGTAGTTAGTAGATTTTATACTATACTAGTCCTTCTCAATGAATTAGAATATCAACAAAAAGTTCATTTATTTCAGTAATTCAACTCAAAACGTGAAACTCATATTATATAGATTCATTACACACAGAGTGATCTATTTCCAGCATTATTTTCTTTTAATGTTGAAGATTATGGCTAACAGTTAATGAAAACCCAAAATTTAGTCTCTCAGAAAATTAGAATTTGGGTAAAAGTTGAAGATTGTAGACTCATGGTGTCACACTCTAATCAGCGAATCAACACAAAACACCTGCAAAGGTTTCCTAAGCCTTTAAATGGTCCAACAGTCTGGTCAGTAGGCTACACAATCATGGGGAAGATTGCTGACTTGACAGTTGTCCAGAAGACAGTCATTGACACCGTCCACAAGGAGGGTAAGCCACATAATGACATTGCTAAAGAATCTGGCTGTTCACGGAGTGCTGTATCTAAGCATATTAATGGAAAGTTGAGAGGAAGGAAAAAGTGTGGTAGAAAAAGGTGCACAAGCAACAGGGATAACCGCAGCCTTGAAAGGATTGTCAAGAAAAAGCCATTCAAGAATCTGGGGGAGATTCACAAGGAGTGGACTGTGGCTGGAGTCAGTGTTTCAAGAGCCACCACACACAGACGTATCCAGGTTATGGGCTACAACTGTCGCATTCCTTGTGTCAAGCCACTCATGACCCAGAGACGTCAGAAGTGTCTTACCTGGGCTAAGGAGAAAAAGGACTGGTCTGCTGTTCAGTGGTCCAAAGTCCTGTTTTCAGATAAAAGTAAATTTTGCATTTCATTGGGAAATCTCGGTCCCGGAGTCTGGAGGGAGAGTGGAGAGGCATCAATCCAAGTTGCTTGTGGTCCAGTGTGATGTTTCCACAGTCATTGATGGTTTGGGGAGCCATGTCATCTGCTGGTGTTGGTCCACTGTGTTATATCAAGTCCAGAGTCAGCGCAGAGTCTAGCAGGAAATTTTCAAGCACTTCATGCTTCCCTCTGCTGACAAGCTTTATGGAGTTGCTGATGTCATTTTCCAGCAGGACTTGGCACCTGCCCACACTGCCAAAAGTACCAATACCTGGTGCAATAACCCCAGTATCACTGTGCTTGATTGGCCAGCAAACTCGCCTGACCTAAACCCTATAGAGAATCTATAGTGTATTATGAAGAAGAAGATGAGACACCAGACCCAACAATGCAGACGAGCTGAAGGCCGGTATCAAAGCAACCTGGGCATCCATAACACCTCAGCAGTGCCACAGGGTGATCGCCTCCATGCCACGCCGCATTGATGCAGTAACTCATGTAAAAGGAGCCCCGACCAAGCATTGAGGGCATATACTGTACATACTTTTCAGTAGGCCAACATTTCGGTATTAAACATCATTTTTGAAATTGGGCTTATATTATAATCTAATTTTCGGAGACACTAAATTTGTTTTTTTTTTATTAACGATTACCATAATCATCAACATTAAAAGAAAAAAATGCTGGAAATGGATCACTCTGTGTGTAATGAATCTATAAAATATATGAGTTTCACTTTTTTAATTGAGTTACTGAAATAAATTTAATTTTTGATGATGTTCTAATTTATTGAGGAGGACTATTATATACACATATATTAATGAAGATAATACAGCACAGTATTAAAAGTATAAAAAGTGATTTATTCATCCATGTCTTTACGGCAACCTTTCAGCCCCACCAGGAACGGTACCTGAGCAGAAGAAATCTATAAAATAAGGCCTTATATGTCTGTCCTCCTGGATTCAGTTCTGGTTTTGACTTAAAAAATACATGCAAAGTCTGCAGCAAGTCTGCAATGTGTGAACAAGGCCTAAACCGTACCTACCTTTTCAGAATAAGCGGTCATATGTGTGTACTTAAGGAATTACACTGTTGCTGGCCATTATATGACTTGTATTCTGCATTTTTTAGCAGCTTTCCCCTTTGCATGCTCCATCTCTAATTCTGAGAAATATATCACAATATGTTATTGGTGGAGGTTCAAGCCATTTCCTAAATTAAAGGGACTGTAGAGATATGAAAATTGCCCGAAACCATAAAGCTAGTTGAAGGTTTACTATTAAGCTACTCTCAGACAGAGCAGAAAACAGACGAGTGCCTTAAAAGTTAAACCCTATACTCTTTCCTGGTTCCCTGCCGGTCTCTGTACAACCGGCCTCCAGTGATAACGTATCATCTCACGTCATCACTGCAGCACTCACGTGTCAACACAACACATCAACACTAGAGTCTGGAGTACAGAGATCGGTAGGGGACCAAGGAAGCGTTGCAGTGGAAGTACCACGGGAGGAGAGTATAGTTTTCATTTTAAACTATCTGGACTTGCAGATTTTGCTGTGGGTCCGCAGGTAAGTGGAGTTTCCACGAAAAAGACATGTACAAAATGACACTAAATAAAATTTAAAAAAAACGCCACAAAAACGCAAGTGAAAAATACCATTAAAAAAGCATGAAACACTTGCCGTTGTTTTAGGTGTGTAACGTGTAAAACACCCAAATAAACAGCCCCCTGATTTTAGTCCCTAGCATGGCTCCCCCTCTCATTCTTAGTACCCATCATGGCTCCCCTCCCATTATTATTCCCAGCATGGCCCCCCTCTCATTCCTGGTCCTTAGCATGGCTACACTCTAATTCTTGGTCCCCACCTTGGCACCTCTCTAAATCTCGTTACGCAACGTGTTCTCCTCTTGGTCTTCTGCATGGCTTCCCTTTGAGTCCTAGTCCCCAGCGTAGCTCCTCTTTCTGGTCCTCAACATGGCTCCCCTCTAAATCTTGTTTCCCATAATGGTTCCTCTGTTAGTCCCCAGCATGGCTCTTCTCTCATTCCTAGTCCCCATCAAGGTTTCCTCTCATTTCTGGTCCCCAACATGGTTCTCCTTTTGGTTCCCAACATGGCTCCCTTCTCATTACTGGTCCCCATTAGGGCTCCACTCTCATTCCCAGTCCCCAGCATGTCTCCCCCTCTCATTCTTATACAGTATACTAGAATGTCTCCCCTCATTCTTAAAACCCAGTAAGGCTCCGCTCTCCAAATCCCCCCTTACTGCTAACATTGATAACCCAGTGGCAGTCTGCAGGCTACCTTGCTCAGCAACCCCACGGTCTGATCAATAAATCATAATGCGTGCTGCAATCTATTCTTTTCTTTTCTGACGCTCCGTGGTTCTGGAAATGCTCCTCCTCCTGCTTTCTCTAACCCAATAATGCAGAGCGATGCTGGCAGCATCTCTCCCCTAAAGCACCAAGCAATTCTCCTCCTGCTCTCCGGTCCAGTGATGTAGCGCGCCGGAGATCCGCATCTAGATGATTTACAGAACATGTCCAAATTGTGGTCTTTTCAAAAGGTGTTCCTACTGAAAATTTTTCTCCAAAAAGTGTTTTTTGGTTGGATTAGGGGGTGGTCTGCTTATAGAGGAGAAGCATTCATAAACTATAATGTTAGGTAAAATCGGTCGCAGAAAACTTCAGTCTACATCGAGGGGTCTTCTCAAAGGGGTGGCCTTCTCAGGAGGATTTACTGTCTTACTTGTTGCATTATAACATTTAAAAAGCAACACTCCTATTTAATACATTGACATTTTCAAGTAAAAAGTGACCTGCAACAAATATTTATAACATGCTGCTAACTGGTGTTTCTATAGGGTTTTACAGCACTGGAAGCGCAGTCCGCCCCACCTCCCACCCCACACAAACAGTACACTTCCCTATCCCATTGAAAAGCACACTGAACTTTCCCTGATCCTGGCCTCAAATGCCTTCTGTACAGAGGAGCGAGCCAGTGAACCAGAATGAACCACATGCACTGAAACCAATGCTTTAGAGGAGCTGGACAGCCACCACCACTGCTCGATGGAATTAGGAGGTCCCTACTGTCATATTTGGGGTGAATCAGCTTCTGAACCCTGTGAACTATGCCAGTTAGTAATCACAAGCACTGGCATGTACCAACTCCCATCATGAGAAAGAATGTACACCTGCAGCAGAAGTATCGGATACTGATCCCAAACAGAACAACGCTTAATAGTACCTAGAAGAGTCCGTTCACACGTAGCATAAATACTGTGGATTTTCCTCAAAGGATTTTGTGGTGGTAAATTCACAGCATAATACAGTAGCAGCAAAGTGGATGAGATATGACCAAATCTCATCCACACGCTGCGTAAAAACTGAGCGGGAAAAACGTTCAGAAATTGACATGCGTTGCGTTTTTTTTATCCGCAGCATGTCAATTGTATTTGTGTAAACTATGGTTATTTGTTGCAGGATTTCCCCATTGAATTCAATGGGGAGGTAAATCCCACAACAAATATCAGTTGTTGCGGTTTTAGCGCCGGAATCGCTACGATTCTTTCACAAAAAACGCAACTATATATATATATCTTAGGGTAAGTTCATACGGGCTAATTTCAGCCGTTTTTCGGGCCGTAAACGTCCGGAAAAATCGGAAGCAGACCGCCTACAAAAATCTGCCCATTGATTTCAATGGGAAATACAGCGTTCTGTTCTGACGGGTTGTTTTTTTACGCCTCATTTTCAAAACACGGCGCGTAAAAAGACGCCTCGTAAAAAGAAGTGCATGTCACTTCTTGAGATGTTTTTGTAGCCGTTTTTCATTGACCCTATAGAAAAACAGCTCCAAAAACGGCCGTAAAAAACGCAGCGAAAAACGCGAGTTTGCTTAACTCCTTAACGCCGAAGGACGGATATATCCGTCCTCAGCAGCTGCTAGTTCGCGCAGGAGGACGGATATATCCGTCCTGTGATGGCGCGGGTACTGTCACTGTACCCACGCGATGAGCGGCAGGAGCACGGCTGTTATACGCAGCCTGGCTCCTGCTGCAACTGCCGGAATCGAAGCGCACTCCGATTCCGCCAGTTTAACCCATTAAATGCCGCTGTCAATAGTGACAGCGGCATCAAATGTGTTTGACAGAGGGAGGGAGCTCCCTCTGTCACCCGATCGGCGCCCCCGCAAACAAATCGCGGGTCGCCGTCGGGTTTCCATGACAGCCGGGGGTCTAACAAAGACCCCCAGGTCTGTCTTCAGCAACTGCCTGTTAGGTCATGCCTCCGGCATCGCCTATTAGATTGCCTGTCAGTTTTACACTGACAGGCAATAATGCATTGGTATACGAAGTATACCAAAGCATTATATATGCGATCGGCACATCGCATAGTGAAGTCCCCTGGTGGGACAAAAAAAAAATGACAATCAGTTAAATAAAGTTTGTGAAAAAAATAAAAAATAATTACAGTCAAAGTCAAATAAAACTACTTTTTTTGCCTAAAAAGTGGTTTTATTTAGTAAAAGTGTCAAAACAAATAACCCATACACATATATGGTATCCCCGCGATCGTAACAACTTGAACAATAAAATGAACACATTAATTAAACCGCCAGATGAACCGCGTCGAAAGAAAACGCAAAAAACAACGGCAAAATTCTCTCTTTTCTCCCATTCCCCCCATAAAAAATAAAATAAACGTTAATCTATAAGTCCTATGTACCCCAAAATAGTACTAATGAAAACTACACATTGGCCCGCAAAAATCAAGCCCACATACGGCCACATCGACGGAAAAATAAAAAAATGACGGCTCTTGGAACGCGGCGATGCAAAAACAAGTAATTTTTTTCTAAAAGGGTTTTTATTGTGCAAACGTAGGAAAACATATAAAACCTTTACAGATTTGGTATCCCCGTAATCGTGCCGACCCATAGAATAAAGTTAACATGTTATTTACGCTGCATAGTACACGGCGTCAATTTATAACGTGAAAATCAATGCTGGAATAGCTGCTTATTTTCAATTCTCTCCTAAAATAAAGTTAATAAAAGTTAATCAATATATTATAAGCATCTAAAAATGGTACAATTACAAAATACAACTCGTCCCGCAAAAAACAAGCCGTTATATGGCTATGTCGACGGAATAAAAAAAAAGTTATGACTCTTGGAATGCGACAGTGAAAAAACTAAAAATAATCCTTGGTCATTAACGTGCAAAATGGCCCGCTCATTAAGGGGTTAAAAAACTTGTGAAAATCAGGACCTGTTTTCCCTTGAAAACAGCTCCGTATTTTCAGACGTTTTTTAGTAAGCCTGTGAACATACCCTTATACTTAGACAGAAGTCTGTGTTTCTTCCACCATGCCGGCCTCCTGGGATGACGTTTCATCCCATGTGACCGATGCAGCCAATCACAGGCCAATCACAGGCCAATCACAGGCTGCAGCTGTTACATGGGATGAAACGTCATCCCAGAGCTGCAGAGCAACAGGACGTCTGGAAGTTGGAGGGACGCGTCGCCATGGTAAGTATCCTCTTTTTTCTCTGCAGTTTTCCGCAGCGGACATTCTGTCTGGAAAACTGTACCAAATATTGGTGCGGTTTTTCAGCCTGAATTCCCTGCAGCACACAGGGCGGATACGCTGTGTGCTTAGCCGCCCTGTGTGAACATACCAGAAGAGTAAAGCCACTTTAATGTTCACACGGAGTATTTTGGGGGAGGAATATCTGCCTCAAAATTCCGTTTGGAACTTTGAGGCAGATATTCCTCTCCCTGCACGCCGATTTTCGCGGCAATTATCGCGCCGTTTTTCGCCCGTGGCCATTGAGCGCCGTGGGCATAAAACAGCGAGAAATACGCTTTCTCCTGCCTCCCATTGAAGTCAATGGTAGGTCAGAGGCGGAAGCGCCCGAAGATAGGGCATGTCGCTTCTTTTTCCCGCGAGGCAGTTTTACTGCTCGCGGGAAAAAGACGCAGACGCCTCCCATCGAAATCAATGGGAGGCGTTCTCAGGCCGTTTTTTGCGACGCGGTTTCCGCGTCAAAAAACTCGGCAAAATACCCCATGTGAACATAGCCTCACACGGCAGTATTTTGCATCAGTATTTGGAAGCTAAAACCAGGAGAGGGTCCAAAACACTGAAGAGGCACAAATATTTCAATTGTAATTTTTCTATTTGACCCCTTCCCGTCGTAAACAACTTTCAGATTTTCATATTCGTTTTTTCCTCCCCACCTTCCAAAAGTCATAACTTTTTAATTTTTTTGTCGATCTAGTCCAATGAGGGCTTGATTTTTTTGCGGGACGAGTTGTAGCTTTTTGTAGCGCCATACAATTTACTAGAAAATGGGAAAAAAATTATTTATGGGGTAGAAAATAAAAAACACAGCAATTCTGCATTGTTTTTTGTGCTTCGTTTTTACGGAATTCACTGTGCAATTAAAACAACATGTTAACTTTTTTCTGCGGGTCAATATGATTACGGCGATACCAAATATATGTAGTTTTTTCTATATTTACTACTTTTACAAGGAAAAAATAAAATTTATTTTGTGTCACCAAGAGACATAACGTTTTTATTTTTCCGTCGATTACGTGGCATGAGGGCTTATTTTTTGCGGCACGAGCTGTAGTTTTTAATGATACCATTTTGGGTGTACATGCAAGGTTTTGATAACTTTTTATTCCATTTTTTGTGGGTGATTAGGTGACCAAAAAATAGCGATTCTGGTGTTTACATTTATTTATTTTTTACGGCGTTCACCGTGCGAGTTAAATAATGATATATTGTAATAGATCAGACTTTTACGGACGCTGCGATACCAATTATGTTTATTTTTTTGTTTTCTTTTTACAATGCTCTAGGGGGAAAGTGGGAGTTTTTGGAACTTTTTATATTTATTTTTTTGACATAAAAAACAAACAACTTTATTTTACTAATTTGTACTTTTTTTTTTTTTTTTTTTAAGGGCCAGTTCACACCTTTTTTTTTTTTTTACACATTTTTTGACGCGGAAATCGTGTCGGAAAACGCGCCAAAAAACGGCCGAAAATGTCTCCCATTGATTTCAATAAAGAAGGGACATGACCTATTTTTGGGCGTTTACGCTTCTTACCTCCCATTGACATCAATGGGAGGCAGAGAAAGCGTATTTCGCTGAGTTTTATGCCCGCGGCGCTGAATGGCCGCAGGCGAAAAACACAGCGAAAATTGGCGTGCAGGCAGAGGAAGGGCTTAATAGGAGCACAAAGATGGCAGACCACGGGACCTTCATTAGGCCCCCAGGCTGCCATAGAAACCATCGCCACACAGCGATTGCGGGGGGTGCAATGAGCTGCTAGAGGGGGTTGCCCCCTCTTTCTAACGATTTAAATGCCGAGGTCGCTATCAACCGCAGCATTTAACGGATTATACGAGCGCGAGCACACTCGAGCGGGATCGCGCTCGTTACTGTAAGGCTGGGTTCACACGACCATGTTACGTCCGTAATGTACGGAACGTATTTCGGCCGGAAAACCCGGACCGAACACAGTGCAGGGAGCCGGGCTCCTAGCATCATAGTGATGTACGATGCTAGGAGTCCCTGCCTCGCTGCAGGACAACTGTCCCGTACTGTAATCATGTTTTCAGTACGGGACAATAGTTCCACGCAGAGGCAGGGACTCCTAGCGTCGTACATCACTATGATGCTAGGAGCCCGGCCCCTTGCAGTGTGTTCGGTCCGGGTCTTCCGGCCGAAATACGTTCCGTACTTTACGGACGTAACATGGTCGTGTGAACCCAGCCTGAAGTGTCGGCTGTAACATACAGCCGACACCCGCATTGTATGCAGCGGGCTCAGCCCGTGAGCCCGCTCCATGCTTCCCCTACCCGGCTGTGACGTAGCCATACGTCAAATGTCGGGAAGGGGTTAATGTTCCGCTTCTTGTTTTGGCTTTCAAATACTGATGCAAAATACTGGCATGTGAAAGAGACCTAAGCGTTCATTCAGACGTTGCGGTTGAGGTGTGGTTAAACACAGTCACGTTTTTTACTGCAACTGCATCGAAAAACGCACCAAATCACGGTAAAACCGCATGCGATTTTCGGATGTGGTTTTAACCACACCTCAATCACAACGTCTGAATGGACCCTAAATGAGTATATCCCAGAAGAGAGTAATAATAAAATCTGCTGCCTAGTAAGTCTTCAATCACAATTGTGTTACAGTTTACGTAGTAATAATACTCAAGCTTGTAAAATGTCAGCAATGCCAATGAATAGTTAACACAAAAAACCACTAGCAGTTCAGTCACCCATCTTGGTCATCTGATGAGTAAGCGCGGTGACTTATTCTTCAGCCAGTCATCAGTGAGTCATATTCCTTTTATGTAGAGATGGCTGGTGACATTTGTCTGCACGGCCCCTATATGTACCCTTACAGCTCGAACAAGTAAAAGTCAAAATCTGGGGAAATTTTCAATCAGAATGGCGTTATTAAGCGATGTCGCTCCGCTGTCCTGAGAGTATGGCGCAAGCTACAATAATGGCAATAGCATGATTACGATTCCCCAATATATTCTTACCTTAACAAGGGGGAATCATAAAAAAACTTCTAAGGGTCAATGCACACTATGCGTATTACGTGCGTTTTTTCCACGTGTATTTGTGTGCGGCAAAACCGCAGCGTAATACAGTACCAGCATAGACAATGATATTCCAGGAAATCTCATGTACACGCTGCAGTATTTTCCCCGCACATAAATTGACCTGCGGTGTGGATTTTAAAATCTGCAGCATGTCAATTTATCTTGCGTTTTTGCCTGCGAATTCGATCTGCCTAGAGCAGAGGAAAATCGCACCAAAACCCGCAGCATGAAAACATTGGTTATTAGGCATCAAAACTGCACCAAAAAAATGCATAAAAAAAACGCAGCATGAAAGCATCGCAATTAGCTCATGAAAACGTAAAAACGGCACCGAAAAACGTATTAAAAAACGCACCTTCATTTGCATTTTTTTCCTGCGACTTTCTTGCGGTTTCCTGCGGCTTTAACGCAACGTGTGCATATAGCCTGAGGGCTTGTCCACACGTAGCAGAATTGATGCATATTTTCCGTCCGGAATTGGGGATGTAAAAGATGCAGCAGAATACAGTAGCATCAAAGTGGGTGAGATTTAACAAATCTCACCCATTCTGTCCAGAAATTCACCTGCGGTGCGTATTTTTCTTGAAAAAGAAATCCACTGCACATCAGTCCCAGGAAGCACTCATGAGGAACATTCCATCAAGAGAATTTTCAACCGATGCAGGCGGTGTCGAGTCGTAGCCAGTCCAACTCCAAAATAGACACAAGAAAGTAGAGAGACCGCAGCCCACGTAGTTATCAGAGTATCAAAAAAGGGGTCTTTTATTTCCCCATAATAAATAGCGACGTTTCGACCCAGTTGTGGGTCTTTCTCCAGCAATAAACAAGTGCTTATGTGTGTTTATATAGTGGAAATGACATCACAATAGGGATTACATGTGCAAAACAATTTAGGGAAATGTGTCAAATATATCAATAAAAATACATACATGAACAAGTGATGTCATGACGTATACTCATTCTTGCGCATGCGCCATAGGGTTGGCTGAACGCCGATAGATCAAAATTGGATTGTAGGAGATCTAGTCTTTTGCTTGTTTATCCATCTACCAGGGTCATGTAAAGTTGTTTTGCACGTGCATTTGCGTATTTCTCGTACTACAGCACGTCAATTCCTGCTGCAGAAAGTGGACAGAATTGCTGCGTTTTTCAGAGATGTCACCATCTCCCAACATTGAGCAAAACGCAGCAAAATACGCACCATTTTCTGCAGTAAAAAGCTCAGGAAATGGTGCGTTTTTGTCGCAGCGGAAAGTCTGCAACTTTCAACGGAATTGCTGCAGAAGTTTTCTGCAGCAATTCCGTTACATGTGGACAAGCCCTAAATGCTGCTGAGAATTCAAATTCTCAATGTTGACCTTGCAAAATTTATCTGCAGAACATGGAATGATGTTTACAGCAGCCTGCATTCTGCCTTTGGATCAGTGGACACAGACTGCGATAATGCTATTTTTTTTCTGCCTGCTGTTTCACTTCTTGCCAATGCTGCGAGAACTAAGATATAGTACACAGTACTCCGGACGTAGAGCAGCAAATAATGTGACTGCTGCACTCCAGCGCTTTGAGTTGCTCTTGCAGCGTAAAGAAACCCAAAAAAACTACTTGTGAGGTTTGTTTACACTAGTGGTTACGCAAGGTATTATCAAAGCACTATGATCAAGGGAAGTTTGATTGCACCATTGTCTAAATATGGGGACACTAATAATCTAAGTTTGGTACCCAAACACCTTGACTTACAATATACATGTTTAAAGGGGTTGTCCGAGATTTTTTTTTTTTTATATTTACAATTTCTTAATATACTTACCCTTGCAATCTTGCTTCGGTTCTCCACTCCGGCTGCTTTTTCCTGCTCATCACATGACCTCCGACGTCACGTTTTTCAGCCTCCTCCACCGTCGTGTCGTATACCCATCACATGGTCTCGGACCAGAGAGACCTCGGATGGTATACGACACATCACTGATGACGTGTCGTTTCTGCGGGTGCTGGTTCTTTAGTGCCCGCCCAGCCTATGTAGTTGTTCACTGTGAGCGCGCCTGTGCGTGTTCACAGTGAACAAGGACGGCACCTGCGAAACACAGACCCTTATAGGTAGAGAAACACCCTGCCCCTTATAGGTAGAGAAACACCCTGCCCCTTATAGGTAGAGAAACACCCTGCCCCTTATAGGTAGAGAAACACAGCCCCTTATAGGTAGAGAAACACAGCCCCTTATAGGTAGAGAAACACCCTGCCCCTTATAGGTAGAGAAACACAGCCCCTTATAGGTAGAGAAACACAGCCCCTTATAGGTAGAGAAACACCCTGCCCCTTATAGGTAGAGAAACACAGCCCCTTATAGGTAGAGAAAAACCCTGCCCCTTATAGGTAGAGAAACACAGCCCCTTATAGGTAGAGAAAAACCCTGCCCCTTATAGGTAGTGAAACACCCTGCCCCTTATAGGTAGTGAAACACCCTGCCCCTTATAGGTAGAGAAACACAGCCTCTTATAGGTAGAGAAACACCCTGCCCCTTATAGGTAGAGAAACACAGCCCCTTATAGGTAGAGAAACACAGCCCCTTATAGGTAGAGAAACACAGCCCCTTATAGGTAAAGAAACACAGCCCCTTATAGGTAAAGAAACACAGCCCCTTATAGGTAGAGAAACACAGCCCCTTATAGGTAGTGAAACACAGCCACTTGTAGATACCCCCCACAAACACCCCCGCCTTTATGTACATAGCGCCATTATTGCCGGTGATTCCGGTCTAGAACGGATCGTTTGATGTCTCTGTCCATATATGGACAGAGACATCAAGCAAAGCGTCCAGGAGCGGAATCACCGGCCACAGTGGGATTCCGCTCTTTCTGTGAGGTACAATAGCGCTAGGTACAGGTAGAGGGAGGGGGAGTGTGACATCTATGGAGGTGGGGGATGACATCTACGGAGGTGTTGGGGTGCAAAAAAAGAAGAGTCAGCAAGGAAACACAAGTACAGGGAAGGATACAAGAGGAACAGGTAGTTTGGATCCAGCGTAGCTGCAACTAAAAAGGAACTTGTTCCAAGTTTAATGAAAGTTGTATTAAAAGAGGTCAATCGGAGTGATGTCCTCAAGTGCTGGGAGAGAAGTGAGAGGATTGAGGAAGCCTACGCGTTTCAAACGCTAGCTGCGTTCTTAATCATGGCTGGGATTATCCCAGCCATGATTAAGAACGCAGCTAGCGTTTGAAACGCGTAGGCTTCCTCAATCCTCTCACTTCTCTCCCAGCACTTGAGGACATCACTCCGATTGACCTCTTTTAATACAACTTTCATTAAACTTGGAACAAGTTCCTTTTTAGTTGCAGCTACGCTGGATCCAAACTACCTGTTCCTCTTGTATCTCACACAACGCGTGCCGACGCGAGGATCCGTGCGGAGACCATAGTACACCAACCTGTACTTACAAGGTGAGCTGGAGGTTCCCCTCCTCTTTTTTCTACAGGGAAGGATGTCAGCGGGGACAAGCAAGGACAGCACACATGAACTCTTGGTAGGATCTAGATGCATGCTCATTACAGCCTGCAATGCATGCAGGGAAAATAAGTATCATCAGAAGGAAACCTCAACAAACCGGACCTGGAGTGCCTGTAAACAAACGGCGCTAAATTCAAAGAAGGGATGTGATAAGTGGATATTTTTTTATATACTGCTTTATTTATGTTGTCTGTAGAAGGGTAAATGTATGAACCACTTTTTGAAAATATGATGGTATCTCGGACAACCCCTTTAAATCCGGTCCATGAGAGATATGCGCATAGCTAATCCTTATAAGCTGCATGTAGAGACTAGGTATTTAACCCCTTAGTGAGCAGCCTATTTTAAACCTTGATGACCAAGCTTTTTAAAGTGTAGCTAAACGTTTGACAAGCTTCTGACATGTCATAGTGACATGTAAGAAGTTTGGATTGGTGGGGGTCCGAGCACGGAGACCCCAACTGATCGCTAGAACGAAGCAGCTGAAGTGCTCGTGAGCTTCGTTTCTGTTCGTCTTTTTCCGGAAAGCCAATGTATCGGAGTACGGGCTCATAGACTTTGTATTGAGTCCGTACACGATACATTTATTTCCGGAAATAGCCGAACAGACACAAAGCAGCTGAGCGCTCACACGAGCACTTCAGCTGCTTCGTTCTAGCGATTGGTGGGGGTCTCAGTGCTCGGACCCCCACCAATCCAAACTTCTGACATGTCACTATGACATGTCAGAAGTTTGTCGAACATTTAGCTACTCTTTAAGTTTTTCCATCGTCGCATTTCAAGAGCTATAACTTTTTTATTTTTGCGTCGCCATAGCTGTATAAGGTCTAATTCTTTGCTGTACAAGTTGTATTTTTAACAGCACCATTTTTGGGTACATATTACTTATTGATTAACTTTTATAAACTTTTTTTGGGGCGTAAAAGAAAAAAAAACAGCAATTTCGCCTCTTTTTTTGCGTCTTTAATTTACACCGTTTACCGTGTGGTATAAATAACAACTTTATTCAGCGGGTCATTACGATTGCGACGATACCAAATTGATATGGTTTTCTTATGTCTTACTACTTTTACACAGTAAATACACTTTTTCTTTTAAAAATTATGTTTTTGTGTCTCCATATTTGAAGTCATAACTTTATTTTTCCACCGATGCAGTTTGTTTTTTTTTGCAGGACCACTTGTAGTTTCGATTAGTACCATTGTGCAGTACATGCGACTTTTTGAACACTTATCACATTTTTTTTTTACGGCAGGATGAACAGAAAACAGCAAGTCTGGCATTATTATTTATTTTATTTCTTACAGCGTTTGCCAAGCAGGTTAAATAACATAATAGCTTTATAGTCGGGGTCGTTACACATTTGGTATCGCCGCGTCTGTAACTTTTTTCTTTCTTTTTTTTCATAAAGCATTTTGTAAGGGGAAAATGTGTTGTTTTTCTTTTTTTTTCACTTATTTATTTATAACTTTATTAAACTTTTTTTTTACTTTTTTACTAGTCCCACTAGGGGACTTCACTATGCGATCGTCTAATCACTTTTATAATACACTGCAATACTTCTGTATTGGAATGTATTGCTGCCTGTCCGTTTACAACAGACAGGCATCTGCTAGGTCATGCCAGAGCTAGCAGGCATCCACTACAGGCAGACCTGGGGGCCTTTATTAGGCCCCCGGCTGCCATAGAAGACACTGGCACCCTGCGATCTCATATCAGGGTGCCAGTGGGGTTAGAGAGAGCTCCCTCTCTCCAAAACCACTTAGATGTGGCGCTCGCTATTGAGAGCTGCATCTAAGGGGTTAAACGGGCGGATTGAACAGGGATGCCCCAAGTTCTCAGCTACCTCCGGAGAACAGGGAGTTTTAACTGCTCCCGGCGCCGCAGATTTATTCTGATGCAGTGTCGTGAAAAGGCTTATGCATCAGAATAAAGCCTGTTAGTGGCCGCCGTGAAAAGGCATATTGGCGGTCACTAATGGGTTAAATGAACATTTGTGCCCACTCATAAAATGTTCCAGCAAATCAAAGGGTTACTCGATGTGTTGTAGTGGAACCCCAACCTAATGTTTGCCATACACATATTATTCTGTGTTCACATCTGCGTTATGGCTTTTCGTTGTTCTGCACCACATTACTAACACCAACGGCGCCCGACAAAATACATTGCATTTGATGGGTTCCGTCGGGTTTCCGTCATGGTATCTGTCGTTTTTTGCCTGACAAAATAGGGCAACATGCTGTGCTTGTCTGGCAAAAATTACAGAATCTGCAATGAAGGCTCCTAACAGAGCATTCCTTGCAGATGTGAACAAGCCCTTAACCCCATTCCGATATCCGCCGTATATATATATATATATATATACATATATACACACACACACAGCGGAGGTTGGGAGTATACAGCAGGCTCACGGGCTGAGCCCGCTCCATAAGATGAGTGTGTCGGCTGTATGTTAAAAAAAAACCTGTCGATTTTAACGCTGAATTCAATCGGTATTGTGTCAGAGTGCGTTCCGTGTGTCAGTTTTTTTTACGTCCATGTAGCATGAGCGATCATCAGTTTTCTACATCCTTAAAAAAAAAACTGATGCTGCTCTGGCAGAACTTTCTGCTTTCTTTTCAGCATCTGCTATAACTGCACTCGGATGGCACTGACCCATTGACTTGAATTTGCGAGTCTAGTGTGAGAATCGTACCAAAGTAGTGGGAGGTGCTTTTCTTTTCTGCACGTACCGACGGTCTGTGAGGAAAATCAGACATGTGAATTGTCCCATTGACTTTAATGTGCCAGTGTTCAGTCAGTGTACGGGCTGTTCTACACTCGGACATCACACGCACATGAACTATGCTCTGAATAGGCCCGAAGACACATCTGTGCCATCCTCGAAACTAAGGTAAAGAACCTGACTTCCTTTGAGTACATTCTGCACAAGTACTTCCATAATTTGTGGATATATAGGGTTATACCACCCTAAGGCCTGATTCACAAAAACGTGTTAAACGTCCGTGTGACGGCCGTTGGCCATTTTGAATACTCTGTTCAGGAGAGCGGTTACAAAGAGCGTCTGTGACTCTGGAGGACCAGTCCTGTCGTGCATTACACAGACAACCCATCGATTTGAATGGGCACTGTGTAATGCGTAATTTCCCCTGTGGTGGCGCTGCAGGGAAATTGAACACTAAGGCCATATTCACACGGTTTTCTTGCGTTGTAGTTCCGTGTGACATCCGTGTACGGTGTGCGTCTGCATTTTTTACGTGCGTATGTCATCCGTATGTAATGAGTTTCTTACATCGGCACAAAAAACTGAAGGTGTTTTTTTTTTTACATTTCTTCAGCAACTGGTGCATGAATCACGGACAGCACACGGATGATGTCCGTGTGCTGTCCGCTGTTTTCATGCAACCATTGACTTTAATGGCCTGCGTGGTGCACAAAAACGCACAAAAATAGGTCTGAATAGCCTCGTTGACTTGCATAGGTCCGTGTGACGACCGTTGTTTTAACATCCGTAACACGGACGTAAAATAGACTCGTGTGACTCAGGCCTTACAGACAAAAATGACAGCTGATTTCTGGGGGTCCCAGCAGAGGGAGACTTTCTGATCAGCTTATCGTCAAAGGACCCTTCTACCAAGTAGGGATTGTACAAAGCGGAGTACCCCTTTAAGCTGACCATACATTAGAGATTTCAGATGGACATTTTCTGAGCGACAAATGTTATAAGTTACAATGAAAAATCGCTAGTCTCCACTAATATGACACAAAGTGACCGTGACACGTTTACCTACAAACTGCAGTGACCATTCCAATGGTCTAGACCTCAGAATTAGCCAATAATCTAGAAATGAATACATTGAGGTAGATTTACTAATGCGGTCTAATAGTTATACAACTTTTTGTGACAAAATTGTGGTGCAATTTTGCGTATTTAAGCCACTCCCTGTCTGCTAAACCACACCCCTTTTTCTAAGTCACACCCCCTTGTATGGCAAAGCGCAAAAAATGTCTAAAACAGTTAAGGGGGATATGCGACTTGTAATAACTTTTAAAAAAACAGCTGCAAATGTTATAAAACAAAAAAAAAAATCAGCACTCTTCATTCCCTGATGGCGGCGCTGACGGCCCGGCAGTCCTCCCGGTCTTTGTTTACAAGCGACCAGCATGTGACCACTGCAGACAATCGGAGGCCTCAACTGTCTCATGCTGTATAGATGGCATCATGGCCCCTATCGCTGATTGGTGATGCCCGGAATAAGACACGGGACCGCTGAGGCCTCTGATTGGCTGCAGCGGTCACTTGCTGGCCACTTGTAAACAAAGCACCTGAGTCTCAGTCCTGGATGACCAGGGGAAAGAAGCGGGGAGTACAGATTTTTGAGGGTTTTATAACATTTGCAGTTGTTTATAAAAAGTTAAATAACTCCTTTAAAAAAACATGGTGCACGGCATTAGGCGCCTGAATTCTGGCTCAATATAAATCGTAAATCTGCCCGAATGTACTGAAAAACGTGCCATAATATTCAACAGGAAAAATCAATTACACCAAAATAACTAACTGTATTAGTTAAACAATGGGTTTCATCTATCAAAACTGTCTCAGAAAAGTGACTTTGTTGGCCATGGCAGCCAATCAGAACCCATGTTTCATTTTCCAGTGAAGTTTAGAAAATGACAGCTGAATTCTGATTGGTCAGTTTTGATATCCAAGGCCCACTAAGCATTACAACTTTATTACATGACCACCAATACTTCCAATTATTTTTAACCCTTGTTAGGCTATACGGGACATTTAAGAGGATCAGTGTGACTTGCTGTCCGTCAGCTGCTCTCCATTAATCAGCATTGACCAGAGACAATACCGATTTTATCACAGACAAAGCTTTCGTCACAATGAGCCTTGTAAACGTCAGGCATCTGGGCATCTTTAAAATGCTCTGGTTTTAAAAAGTCCCTACAGGTTATGACAGGTGTTTAAATAACCCTGTATTAAGAGTGCTCTGCTGAGCTTGAAGCCTCTTTACCTGTGGTTCCGATTTCCATTCATGGAGGTCAGTGTCTGGCTGTCCTGAATTTGAGGATCCCAATGTGGGTTGGCGTAAAGTACTGCAGATCCTTTATCCACTGCACTTGCTGGTTTCTTGGGCACTACTGCCCCTATGGAAGGTTTCCTTGTACCCCACTTCTTGGAATGGCACTCCTGTTCCAACAGACAGGCACTGGAAAAACTACTTGCTGATTGGCTGCACAGTGAATCCTGGCTTAGAGCTCTTTCCTTTGATTGGCTAGTTACAACAGACTTCACCCTGGAATGGAGAGTTGTCACCTATTCGTGTGACTTATTTTCACACCTGTAGTTTCAGATAGACGGTGAAAGGGAGCAGTAGTTCGCTGCACAGCGGGTGTGGTGAGGAGCAGGTCTAGCAGCTCACTGGTCGTTGCCTTAGAGATGGCTGAGTCACCTCTTGGTCCTCATCTCTGTCACAGCTGGTCTGTGTGTGAAACGCTGGCCACTGATTGGTTGTCCTCAACTTACGCCCCCGGCTCTTCGCTTTTTTTTTTTTTTTTTTTGCACTCTTTCCCCCTATTGGTAGTTCACTTTACCTGTCCTCTACTCCGAACAAGCAGTGGCAATGAAGTGGCGAGTCAAGATGAGAGGCGAGCTGTGATTGGTTGGCATTACCCCCGCCACCACCTGAGCGGAGTGAGGACAGCCCTGCTGTGATTGGTTGTCAGCAGCTGTTGGTTGTCCACTAAAAAGGGCTGATGGGAGCGCACAAGTGATTGGCTAAGGACCAGCTCAACTTCCACGTCAGCCCTCCTTAATTTTTGCCCATTCGGTGATGGAGCAGTGGCCGCCGGCAGCGCCTGGTCCTCCAGCTTCCTTCACTAATGAGGAGGAGTTAGATGTCTCCCTCCTCTAACCCCCTCCCCTAGAGGCCGGACATAACGTCAGCAAGCGTTTCACTGCCAGGAAGACTTTCCTAGCGGTAATACAGCGCACCGCACACGTCACTTCCGGATACAGAATGTTCTCTACGTCAGGGTCAGGCGTATTCTGGAATACAGGAAAGAAACGAATGAACTCGAGGACGCGCACTTGTCGCTGATCGCCTACGCTGCGCGTTGTGCGTGAGCACGCGCCCGGGGTGATAGCGCGCGCACATAGTGCTGCTGTGCGTGCGTGTTTAAACTGTAGGAAGGTTTCCCTGTGAGGGTTCTGTTCCGTCTCTGAAAATGTCTGCGTGCAGAAGGTGGAGAGCCGGCATACTATAAGCACTAATGCTCCATAGAGCGCTTATAGCTTTAGTTTCAGCTTCCGAAGGCTGTAGCCATATTTTATGAGACCTCTAATGACTTCTGTGAAGAAAAAAAAAATAGGTGTCACAATTTCTAATGACGGACTATTCCCAATGCATAAAATCATTGCTATCCAAAGATAGACTACATTGCGTGTCCGATTTGCGTGTGTAAAAAAGAGCAGAACTTGTCCTATATTTCTTGTCCGTGTGCATTGCATATTGGCATCACGTGGCATGTGTCTGCAAGCATTTCATTTCTTTAAAAAAAAAAAAATATTAATTTCTCTGCTTTTCAATGTATTTAACCCCTTCAGGACTGAGCCTATTTTGGCCTTCAGGACGAAGCCGATTTTTCAAATCTGACATGTGTCCCTTTATGTGGTAATAACTCCGGAATGCTTTTGCCTATTCAAGTTACGTTTTTCATTGACTCCACTGAAGAACAGCTCCAAATACGTCCATAAAAGACGCTGTGAAAAACGCGAGTACATGCAAAAATGTCTGAAATTCAAGAGCTGTTTTCGCCTGAAAACAGCGCCGTAATTTCAGACGTAGTTTGCGTGTGAACATACCCTTATAGTGACGATTGTCACTAATAGTGCTGTGCTGGGTTTAGTAAGACCCAGCAGCAGCCTGCCACTAACCGTACCCGGCGATCATGTGACCAGTCACATGATCACCGGGAGCAATAGAGACAGCGCCGCTGCTGCCTCTATTCCTATACACAGCGTTCATTGAGCACTGTGTAGAAGAGATCAGAGAAGACAGAAGCAGCTAAAGCTGCTTCTATCTTCTCCTCAGGGTCCCCGGCAGTCACTGACATCCGGAGACACGACATTCAGCTGCGATCGGGCAGCAAGTTAAAACCTGCGCCGTAAATAGTCTTATGGCACGGGATTTAAGGACCCTGACCGCTGGCCGTAAATACACAGCCAGTGGTCGGGAACCAGTTAATGTATGAATAACCAAATTTTATCTATACGTATTACATACCTACACCTTACAGCACGTGATGTGGGTGCGACTATAAAGAGAACCTTTCACCTCCCCATACATGTGCAGCGGAGTGCAGCATGTAATGGGGAGGGCTGCACAAACCCATGCTGCACATGTATGGGGAGATGAAAGGCTCTCTTTAAGCAATTTTCTCTCAATTTGAGCATAAATCACACGCCAACACAGTCCACACACCCTGGACACACAACCACCTAATATTTCCCATGTGATCTATATATAGTTTTAGTTTGTGGATTGGCCTCTGCAGCTTTCATTGATTAGCCTAAATTGCTAATCAAATCACAGAAGACTGTCCTTATGTATTTTTTACTGATATTGTACTTGACATATGAAAGTACGATTGTACTTATGCACTTTATAAAACTGTATCACAATATCAGTTGAAAGTTTTATACATACACTTTGGTTTTATCCTAATTATTGCATGCACCTCCTATATATACTTGACAATGTGTGTAGTGTTGTACAGCTTGAGAAAGGTTCAGTGACGAACCGAAACGTCGCTGCTCACTTGAGGTGAATAAATCCACCCTTTTTTCATCTATCTGGAAGTCCTGGTGCCGTTATTTCCTCCTATGGTTCATATATATATATATATATATATATATATATAAAAATTATTATTTTTTTTTATTATTTTTTTTTTTTTCGTTAAGATATATGTTTATCCTACACAGTTACATTTTCCATGCATTTCTGGTATTTGCTATATTGGCGCATGCGCCATCATAACATTTATTGTTCTATAGATTTGAATATTTTTCCTCTGCTTGAGATGTTATTCAAGCTTTCCTTGCGGTCCAGAGATGTGTTCCAATAACGCATTTCCGGTACTTGCACCATCTTGCACAAGCGCATTAATGATTACAGGATGCCGCTGTTTGTTCCATGCACTTAAATGATATGGCATCGTAAGTTTCAGTATCCGTTTTCTGTATTTATTTTATTTAACTCTATGATTGGCCTCTGCCCTCCCCCCTTCATTAGGAGTGATTGGTATAATTGAATATAATAAAAAAAATTTGGTCTATATTATATATTTTTGTTTGTATTATTGGGAGATATTGTGTTTATACACATTAATCATGTAACACTGGTTCATATGAATCCACTTTTTATTCAAGTGTGCTCGTTTACATGTTTATTATTAGGTATTATGCATTTATACTATATGTACTTCCTATATATACTTGGCACTATGCACTTTTAGATTAGCTTGAGGAAGGTTCAGTTGTGAACCGAAACGTTGCTCATACTGTTCACTCTATGGTGAATAAACCAACACCTCTCCTTCATTGAAGTCCTGGTGCTGTTACTGGTCTTCTACTATTGCCGTTATATATATATGACGGAGCAGAACAACGTAACACACCGACGCAGGTGTGAAAATAGTCATACCTTGTTCTCCTACGTTTCTATTGGTCTATAGTGCTGTGAGTTAAACATTGGTACAATATGCCTGTCTGAATAAAACCATATTCAATTAATGAACACAGGGTTCTGATCCCTTACTACTATATCATATTGTCTACAGGGCACTAGGCATCTAGACCGCATCACAAGGTGTAGGCAGCAAGGCTTCTCCCCTTTCTGACATAAATCTAAAAAACCCAATATGAGACGCTCTTCTGTATGAGTTCTGCAAGTAGCAGTGGTTTATCACAAAATGATCCCACTTGTATCCTGTATCATGTATCCAGCCTTCCATCCATCCTCCAGGAAGAGGTAGTTGGCAGGACGTGGGCAAATACTCCCGTCACCCGCACAGCTCCAAGAACTCATTTACAAGCAAAACCAGATCACAGACAAACAAAAATGTCCAACTCTCTACTGAGTGTGTGCACAATTAGTGGAACATAACGTTCATTCTGGGTAAACCACAGCTGCTTGTGGTATGTGAAAACATCTAATAAAGTTCAGATTAAAGTAGGAGCTTTGTAGTGGAAAAATTGCTCTCTGCCTACAGAAATGAACCTAGCATTGGTGGCTTGACAAATGTGACAATACAGTGTGAAGTGGAGACACTAGGAGTCAATTCTTATGTTCACAAGTATTTTCAGAGTGTTTAGCATTAAGCGGGTAGTCCGAATGAAAAAATAAAATAAATAGTAGTAATAAATGGACATTTTTTTCACCCCAGAAATAGGACCATTCTCAGCCCACAGGCTGTTTTTTGGGAGAAAGAAAATATATACACTACCGTTCAAAAGTTTGGGGTCACCCAGACAATTTTGTGTTTTCCATGAAAACTCACACTTATATTTATAAAATGAGTTGCAAAATGACTAGAAAATATAGTCAAGACATTGACAAGGTTAGAAATAATGATTTTTATTTCAAATAATAATTTTCTCCTTCAAACTTTGCTTTCGTCAAAGAATGCTCCATTTGCAGCAATTACAGCATTGCAGACCTTTGGCATTCTAGCTGTTAATTTGCTGAGGTAATCGGGAGAAATTTCACCCCATGCTTCCAGAAGGCCCTCCCACAAGTTGGATTGGCTTGATGGGCACTTGCGTACCATACGGTCAAGCTGCTCCCACAACAGCTCTACGGGGTTGAGATCTGGTGACTGCGCTGGCCACTCCATTACAGATAGAATACCAGCTGCCTGCTTCTTCCCTAAATAGTTCTTGCATAATTTGGAGGTGTGCTTTGGGTCATTGTCCTGTTGTAGGATAAAATTGGCTCCAATCAAGCGCTGTCCACAAGGTATGGCATGGCATTGCAAAATGGAGTGATAGCCTTCCTTATTCAAAATCCCTTTTACCTTGTACAAATCTCCCACTTTACCAGCACCAAAGCAACCCCAGACCATCACATTACCTCCACCATGCTTGACAGATGGCGTCAGGCACTCTTCCAGCATCTTTTCAGTTGTTCTACGTCTCACAAATGTTCTTCTGTGTGTTCCAAACACATCAAACTTCGATTCGTCTGTCCATAACACTTTTTTCCAATCTTCCTCTGTCCAATGTCTGTGTGCTTTTGCCCATATTAATCTTTTCCTTTTATTAGTCAGTCTCAGATATGGCTTTTTCTTTGCCACTGTGCCCTGAAGGCCAGCATCCCGGAGTCGCCTCTTCACTGTAGACGTTGACACTGGCGTTTTGCGGGTTCTATTTAATGAAGCTGCCAGTTGAGGACCTGTGAGGAGTCTATTTCTCAAACTAGAGACTCTAATGTACTTGTCTTGTTGCTCAGTTGTGCAGAGGGGCCTCCCACTTCTCTTTCTACTCTGGTTAGAGCCTGTGTGTGCTGTCCTCTGAAGGGAGTAGTACACACCGTTGTAGGAAATCTTCAGTTTCTTGGCAATTTCTCGCATGGAATAGTCTTCATTTCTAAGAACAAGAATAGACTGTCGAGTTTCACATGAAAGCTCTCTTTTTCTAGCCATTTTGAGAGTTTAATCGAACCCACAAATGTAATGCTCCAGATTCTCAACTAGCTCAAAGGAAGGTCAGTTTTATAGCTCCTCTAAACAGCAAAACTGTTTACAGCGGTGCTAACATAATTGCACAAGGGTTTTCAAGTGTTTTCTAATCATCCATTAGCCTTCTAACACAGTTAGCAAACACAATGTACCATTAGAACACTGGAGTGATGGTTGCTGGAAATGGGCCTCTATACACCCATGTAGATATTGCATTAAAAACCAGACGTTTGCAGCTAGAATAGTCATTTAGCACATTAACAATGTATAGAGTGTATTTCTGATTAATTTTATGTTATCTTCATTGAAAAAAACGGTGCTTTTCTTTAAAAAATAAGGACATTTCTGAGTGACCCTAAACTTTTGAACGGTAGTGTATATATGGAAAAATTACCGTCCTATAGTAGCAGCGGAGATTTTATACAAGCCGATTGTTAAGGGGGGTTTGGGTCTTCCACATTTGGCTTATTATTATTATGCAGCAATTTTGGATCGATCTAGAATGTGGAAGCCTAAGTTTCCTATGAAACATTGGATTTCCATGGAGAAGAAATTACTTGATGGATCTTCCGTGGAAGCATGCATGTGGTTATTGTCTAAGGGTGTCAAATTTCCTAAATCTCCATTTTTAACAATCGAAGCAGGGCTTCAGGTATTGAAAAAATTTTGTGTTATTAACACTATAATTCCGGTGAGATCTTCTGATCTTCCTCTCCAGCTGCTTCCGTTCCTGATACCCGATGTGGATATCCAAAATTGGTTTACGTCAGGTATTGAGTATATTTCTGACATTATGGAGCACACTCATTTAATGGCATCTAATGATATATGTCTGAAGTTTAACATACCTCGCAGGGATTTCTATAAATTCCTTAGTATACAGCATTTGCAGAGTTCCTTGCCTCCTCTGAGTAATTCCCCTAGAACTCCTTTTGAACGGTCATTTAATAATCTGGATAAAACGTGTAAGGGGATATGTAAAATTTATACTGTACTTTGTGAAAGATTGCTTCGGGATAAGTTTTCGTGTCTGGGTCAATGGGAAAGAGATCTGGGAGATCCCTATAAGCATGCAGGACTGAGAAAGAGAACAAGCTAGATTGAAAGTTGATTCCAAGTGTGCTACACATTTGGAAGCGTCTAGGAAAATACTGTATAGGTGGTATTACACTCCTAGCCGTTTGTCACGAATATATCCAGCGTCACCTGACAGGTGTTGGAGGTGCCTCACTTCTAAAGGTATTGCTTCATTTATTCTGGGATTGTAAAGTATTATTCAGTTTTTGGCAGCAGGTAGAAGATTTATTACAATCTTATAGTGGTTGCCATTAAGCTTGCCCCTGCTTTAGCCCTCTTGCATGTGGGATTGGTGGATTTCTCACCGGGTGATAGAAATTAAATTTTTCATGTATTACGGTCTGCAAAAATATTACTTGCAAAATACTGGAAATCTACAAAAGTGCCTAGTATGAGTGAAGTGATATCATATGTTAATAATAATTGTGTTAGCCTCTATTCAAGGTTCATATAAACGTACTCTCTTGTGGGAACAGTGGACAAATTCGAACTATTATGCTTCAATTTTGTGATTTATTTGTTAGAATGTATGGACATTTTAACATGCCTTGGTCAGCAGTTTGTTTGTATGTTTTACTTTTTTGTTTATTTGTAAAAAATTTTGGTCCAAATTCACGCGCTACTTTTGCAATGTTTCATTGCTGTATGTAACGATTGGATATATATTGGGTCAATAAAAAAACTTTATTAAAAAAAAAAAAAAAGAAGGGCATTTGATTGGGGATCAAGAAGAAATAGGTAAAACATTTTTCGTGTTCTTTTCTGAACTATCTAAAAACAGAATGGCATTACAATGAAGAACAGTTAGGGTATGTTCACACAAGGTCATTACGTCAGTAAATGACGGACGTATTTCGTCCGCAAGTACCGGACCGAACACAGTGCAGGGAGCCGGGCTCCTAGCATCATAGTTATGTACGATGCTAGGAGTCCCTGCCTCGCTGCCGGACAACTGTCCCGTACTGTAATCACGTTTTCAGTACGGGAGTTGTCCTGCAGCGAGGCAGGGACTCCTAGCGTCGTACATAAGTATGATGCTAGGAGTCCGGCTCCCTGCATTGTGTTCGGTCCGGTACTTGCGGCAGAAATACGTCCGTCAATTACCGACGTAACGACCTCGTGTGAACATACCCTTAGAGAAATATTTTGGGAATACTCCATTTGTCTCTCTATCTGAATCCCAAAGAATGATCCTGGATCAACCCATTACCTTAGCAGAATTACAAGAGGCACTTAAAAGTAGTAAGGGGAACACTGCCCAGGGACTAGATGGATTCCCGTTTGAGATTTATAGAAAATTGGAGAAGGAATTATTGCCAGCCCTTTTAAAAACAATAAATAGTTCATTACGTGTGGGAGGACTTCCAGAGTCAGTCAATGTTGGATGCTAGTACTATACTAATTTTAAAACAGGATAAAGATCCAGTAGAAGTTGAGTCATACCGCCCGATCTCATTGCTAAACACACATGCTAAAATACTCGCCAAAGTATTGACAAGCAGATTATCAAATTCACAAATTTGATATATAAAGATCAGTGTGGATTTACTCCTGGGAGATCCACTAGACACTGCATAAAACGAATGTTTGGCAATATTTGCTTTGTATGCGTGGTATTCTATAGATCCTAGCTGCTGTTTACCTGTGTCCCTCTGCAGGAAAAGAGGAGCACTTGCCCATAACATCCAATCTAGATTCAGCTTTCATTCTCCCTTGGGCACCTGAAAAATGAGAGCTTGACTCTGGTTGCTTAGGGCAACTGCTTAATTTTACTTTTGGACGAGTTGTGATAAATCGCACTCCTTGTCTCATCCCAGGAGAACAGAGTTTTTCTTTAAAAAGGCTGTCACCAGTTTAATACTTCCCTATCTCCTACCTAATCTAATAAACGCTTTGACGCTGATAAACATTTTTCAAAAAAGTTCTGATTATTTTTACATTTATGCAAATTCTTTGTAATAGCCCAACTGGGCGGTTTTTTGTTTTTGTTTCACCAAGTGGGCGTTGTAAAGAAAAGTGTATGACGCTGACCAATCAGCATCATACACTTCTCTTCATTCATGCCCAGCTTTATTAACAGCACAGCGATCGTGAGATCACGTTGTGACGTCACTTACTCCTGCAGGTCCTTCACCGGAGCGACAGGAGAACGGCCGGACATCGGCTCCAGCCATGCCAGGATGATTATCCTCAGCAGCAGTCCTGGCACGACTGAAGGCGATGTCTGGTCATTCTCCTATCGCTCTGGAGAAAGACCTGCGGGAGTAAGTGACATCACAGCGTGATCTTGCAAGATCACGCTGTGCTGTGAATAAAGAGAAGTGTATGACGCCGATTGGTCAGCGTCATACACTTCTCTTTACAATGCCCACTTGGTCAAAAAGTAAAAACACGCCCAGTTCGTATTTTACAAAAAATTTGCATAAATGTAAAAATGAGAACTTTGACACTAATAAACGTTTAAGAACAAAAAACAAACAGTAGTTATCTACCACAAAGCGTTTACTAGATTAGGTAGGCGATAAAGTATGAAACTGGTGACAGAGCCTCTTTAATGTATACAAAACAAAATAGGGCAAAAGAATCGGACAGGTCGATATTAGGGCTTGTTGACGTTTGCGTTCGGTGTCTCTGTTGCTCTGATCTACTAGAGGAGCAGAACAACGAATATACTGGAAGCGCAAATTCTGCGCCTGATGGAACCCATTGACTATAAGGGTATGTTCACACGACAGCGTCCGTAACAGCTGAAATTACGGGGATGTTTTCAGGAGAAAACATCCCCGTAATTTCAGCCGTAACGGCATGTGCAGGCGCTTGAACGCTGTGTCCATTACGGACGTAATTGGCGCTGCTTTTCATTGGAGTCAATGAATAACGGCTCCAATTACGCCCAAAGAAGTGACAGGTCACTTCTTTGACGCGGGCGTCTATTTACGCGCCGTCATTTGACAGCGGCGCGTAAATTACGCCTCGTGTGAACAGACAAACGTCAGCCCATTGCTTTCAATGGGCAGATGTTTGTCAGCGCTATCGAGGCGCATTTTTCGGACGTAATTCGGGGCAAAAACGCCCGAATTACGTCCATAATTAGTGTGTGTGAACATACCCTAATAGGTTCCATTAGGTTTCTGTCATGGTGTCTGTTGTTTTACCGGAAACAATAGCGCAGCAGGCTGTTTCCGGCAATTTAGGCCGGTACCGTAATGGAAGCCCGTAATGGAGCCTCAAACGCAGATGTGAACAGGACCTTAATGTAAAAAGGATGACACAATGAATCATAGGTCTCACTTAACACTAGATGTTCTAAAGTATTCACACTAATAAACCTAATTTTCAATCATTATTGCAACATAGTCGAAAAGAAATACAATGAGAAAGAAATGCAGTGTATGCTTTAATTCAGACCGTTGTTATAAACAATAGGCAATTTATTTACAAGAAACAGGATTTTTAGTTCATCCACAGACTGTAGTTATTTCATCAATCTTGACTAACACTAAAAACCCCCAACACCTTTAAAATATGAGCCATTAATCGGTTACTAAAAAAGTGTGCTGCTGATGTGATCTGAGTCTGGTCACTCCTGCTGGCATATAATCTTTTGTTATTCAAAATAAAAATTCAGATTTTAAACAGGTAGCTTGTGCATATGACATTTCCATACATTCCAACATGCATTGGCACCTGGAGGTATAAAAGGGTCTCTCTTGGTAAATTAACATTAAAGTGAGAATTAAATTAAATAGATGCTTGTTGTTGTGCTGACATTTCCCCAAACATACTGACCAGGCATTGTCCATACAAAACTCATACACAAGCAAGACCATCGTGGATCAAACAGAACCGATCAAGCTCCTTTTGCCCGTAATCACATGTGCCATTTTTGGGCAAATTTTGCCACAGTAATTGATTAAAAAATGGCATATGTGATTACAGCATTTAGGTTATCTTGGCATGTCTGAGTACACAACACACCTGGTTCCTGGATTACTCAGTGATACATTACTGATCAGTATGCCACAATTGTCATTTTTGCCTTTGACAAACTAAACGCAAACACATTTTCAACCAATGATTGATGTGGCAAGTTCACGTGGTGAAAAATTCACGGTGGTCTCTTTACACCCTGCCTAATTAAAGGAGTATTGCCTGTAGGGGTGGGTCTCACCTCTAGGACTCTCACTTATCAAGAGAATTGGGGTCCGGTGACCCCCATTCTCCCAATAGGTGAGGTTCCTAGATGTGGGACCCACACCTATCAGTCATTGATGGCAATAACCCTTTAATTTGCTTAACTCATCTGTACTACATACGAGCACTAAAAACTTTGTATTCCAGCATTTGCTGATCTTTTTTGATATGTCATCATTGTTTTCGGTATATGGAGTGTATAATAAACACTGATAGACACTATAAAATATGGCCACTCCAATGGCAGGCACTCTTGCACTTCCAATATATTTGCACGGCATTCTCCAGTCAACTGGTAATCCGATTGTTCCTAAATAATCTCACTTTAACAGAATTAGTCCATTATTATTATTCTTGGTGGGGGTTTTTTTGGGAGAGGTTACCGTTGCTCTTTGATGGCTGGAATAGAATGTTGCAGTATCCAGTTAAAAAAACAACAGCACACATCCGTAAAAACAGAGACTGAAATTCTAGTTTACTCTATTACCACACCCATAGCCAGTAAACCGTGTATTAATTGGCAATATGGTTGAATGGACTACATTTATGAGCCCTAGTTTTGGTAAATGTAATAATATTACAGATGTGGAGCAGAATTCATTTACATGAATATCTAATTTGCACAAGTGGGATATTGGTTTCTGTTCCTTTTTATTTTAGCCAAAAGTGTAGATCCCAGCTGAAGGAATATTGAAAACAGAACCCCAAAAATATTTGATCTATTTTGGTCATTGACTTTGGTTAGGAAAACAAATACAGGAAATGGATCCATATTATCGAATAGTGTAAGGCCTCGTTCACACTTCTGTGTTGGACGCTTCTTTAGGGGCCTCCATCGCAGATCTGGCTGAGATTGCCTGAGACAATAACGCAGCATGCTGCACTATAGTCTCTTGTAAAATCACGGACATCCCAGCGGAGCACAATAAAGTTAATGGGTCGCCGGCTGTGTCCGTTGTGCAATGGAACCGTTGTTTCCATTATTTCCCTGTTCTGTTCCTCTGACGGAGCAGAACACCGAAACACACCAACGCAGGTGTGAACATAGCCTAAATGAGAACATGCACTAAAGTGTCAATCACACGCAAGCATTCACATCTGATCGTGAAACACAATGAAAATGATTCAGTGCAATGTTGTCATGCTGGTCATTATTGATTCAGTCGTTACCACGTCACTAGCATTAGAGGGGTCTATTCCAAAACTAAAAATGTGAAGGAGTCCCTGAAGAAGAAACTTAGAACATTCTCAAAGATTGGGGGAGAATGGATCCTCCAATACCGTGAGTACAGAAGAGTGATACAGAAAACTCACCTCTTTACTGACCGGTGAATTTCCTACTACCAAACCGCATTTCCCCATTTAAAATAATGGAGGCGAAAATCCATATTTTATATGGTGCAAATACGGTTGTGTGTAATAGGAAATAAAGGAAATTTGATGGTCGGTTAATTTGCTCACCTCTGCTAGTGAGAGGTGCTCTGCATACTGCATGTTTGATAGTAGTCATTTATATGAAAGCTTAGTCTGACAGCTCTTCATTTTCCTATTTTTATTATTTGACAAACCAAAATAAAAAAATGGACTCTGACCATTTTCACAGCTTAAACATGGTACTGTTGAGCCAATTGCCATATCGTAACATGTAGAACGTTCTTAATAGTGGAAATATCACCGTTTCCTCGCATAGTTCAATAAGTCATTTTGGCCATTCATTATAAACTTTATTACATGTTCAGAAAAACAAAAATTCAATGTTTGTCCATCTTTAAACAATTTTTAGGATCAAAATCCTGTCCTACTACATAGAGACGTATTATGGAGTTTAATGTATAAATCAGTTTGCCGTATGTACCTAAACTCCCCCTAGGGGTCATTTCACTTTATGGCTGTGTGAAATGAAGCAGGGGATTTGGAGCTCTGTATCAGGACTAAAAGAGCTTAAAGATATTTTAGGACATTTCTTACCACAGAATTTTAGATATAAAACACATTGCTGGCAACAAAAAAATGTAAACAGTAACTTTGCTTAGCATTTCAAGGACATTTTGGCAAATCCTTACAGAACTACACTGCCCATTCCAATTTACAGTGAATCCCCATTATTAAGGCAGCAAATCCAGGGCATAGAACTTGCATTGGAATGTCCCAACATATGTAGTTACAACTTTTTTTTTTTTAAGAGAAAAATTATCCATGGCTACGCCAAACACTACACCTGCGGCACGGCATGCAGATTTCTTATATCTATCAGCACGCTCATTGCAGTATCATGACAGGTGCTTTTTCTAGTGCTCTATAGTGCAAGGAATGGGAACAATCCTAACAGGCATCTTCTATCTCCTCAATTATAACACAAATATACTTATTGTACAATCTTGACAAACCTTAGCAAAATATAAACATCCATGTTTAACAAAAGTAACATGAATCCGTGGTCCGTATCAATACCTCTTTTTATGACTAGATCACTAACATGCATTCAACAACCGATTCATTAACTAATTAAGAGTAATAGCTAGACACAAATGCATATGAATTGGCCGATAAGTGCAAGTCACGACAAATAGAACACGGCAGGGTTTAGAATGTTTTCATACACTATAAGCCTCTAGTCCCCACATGAGAATAAATGCATTGTGAAGACAAATGTATAAATGGTCTGCTGGGCTATAGTCGCCGTAATGCCCTGTCAGGGACATGTATAACCCGGTTACAGTAAAGCGACTTGTTCTGTTGCAACCTTCAGTTTTCTATAGGCAAATGCACTGACGAAGGGTGGCAGATAAGAAAAAAATCACACGCTCTTAAATCATTGGGAGGTCGTGGTCAAGCCTATCTTGGCAGGGTAAAGATCAACATGACATTAACCTGCTTACAAAGACGGCACCGTGAAGAAAAATGATTGTTCCACAAGTTTGTAGATGTGGTCTGAAGAAGACTGCACATAGGTTACTAATATCCAGTGTCCCAACTTATTTTTACCTTATGAACAGTAGTTCAGAACTTTTTTGGGGGTAAAATATTTCATTTTCCAGCCAACTGGGCAGCAGACATTTGAAGTCAAATATGAAATAAAAGTGAAAATGAATGATGGAAAAAGAACATAATTGACAATAGCTGCTGCACAATAATCGAAAAACTCAAAAATATTGGGTGAAGTGCACTTATACTCTGCGACAATGGTTTTTGGAGCCTACACTCCTTTTACCATAAAGTCGGAGGCTGGAAAACTAGTTTGTAGTAGAAAAAACAAGGAAAAACAGCTGTATGAAACTGCCAGCATACCCACCTCTGTGGGCATGAGAACAAGCTTTGCAGGACAGTATTGTTTGACCAGCTCATATGGCTGGGAATGGTTTTATTTGTGGAGCGTTACTAACTTTTTAAAGCATTTACAACCCACAAAAAGATGCAAATTTGACAGTTACCCGGTGGATAATTGACATTTCCTCCCAATGTTATTAAAGTCTCCACAGGTCACCCTAGTTTTAAGATTTAGCCTCCATTTATACTGGCTCAAAGAGCTGCCCCGGTGCCCCCGTCCCTTTTTTTTTAATAGGGAACATTTCACAGCAGAGGGAACAGGGACAGACTTCCAAACTTTCTTTCCCGGGATCTGTTCCAGTTTTAGTTACTAAAAACAGAAGGGAAAACAGATGTTGCAGAAGTTAATGAAGCCAGCAAGCAGCAATTTCAGGGAAAAATATAACAATAAATGAAAAGTCAATTGCAAAGATCTTTGAAGAGTAATTTCTGGTATCTCTACAGGGACAATTTGTGAACGTTATCATGGACCTCGTATACGGCTTTATAATTATGCCATTAGCCACATAGTATCGTAGATAATAGAGGCAGTGACGGGAACTGAGAGATTTTGAGAGGGGCTGGGCTAAAAAGGTGGAAGCACAACTTAAAGTGCAGAACTGTGCAAAATAATAGTTTTTTTCTATATTAGTTGATTTGGCTTATAATGACCAGCATGGACTAGCCGTGGTCCAGGCTGCTCTTACTGATGCAGTAGGAGACAGAGCTTCCCAGGCTTTCTTCAGTATGGGAGCTATACAATATAATGTGGTCCTACATCACCGAAGATCGGAGCCTAGGGGGAAGAGCAAGCAGTTCTGTCACCTCCTGCATCAGTATGCGCAGCCTGGACCGCGGCTAGCCCATGCTGCTCATTATACGCAAAATCAGCTAATCAAATTATCAAGAAAAATGTATATTTTGTAAAGTCCTGCGCTTTATATTTTTTCTATAGAACCGGAGGTATACTTCACAGAAGTTTGAGACTAGAAAAAGGTCTCCTTTTTCCCCAGAAACTGTGCCACTCCACTTGAAAGCAGACCCATTTTCTAATCTCATACACCCCATTTAATGTGGTGCCCCCCTGAAGGAGGAGAATTGTCATCGTCTGATCATTCTCACTATAGAGAACATAAGAGAATTTGTTACAGCATATGGAAGTCTGCCTGCTGGCTGCAGACACTGGTACTAGTGCAGATCTGAAAATATACGGTCTTGGTTGATTTCCCAGTTCTGTATCCAACCTGGTGTTTCAACATCACAAGCTGGCAGGCTTCCATGTGATGAATGGAACATGACAGAATTTTAACAACCCATAATGCCTAGTACACTACACAATGTGTAAGATGTACGTTTCAATGCATTTGTACTCTACTTTTGTATCAGACATCTTGACTCATAAAAGGGGTTTCACAAGCACTTAACTTCCTGGTAATGCAAAAAATAACTATAAAGGGGAAAGCACAAAACTAAGAGCAAAAAATAAATTAGTCATTTATCGAAAACAAATTATTTGCCAATATCATGTAGAACCCCTCGAATACACATATGTACAGGCCCTATTGGTTCTCTTGGACTGCACCAGAACCACAAATGCATTGCTTGGAGACATTTGAAAAAGATGGCACAACCACTAAATCAGAGTCAGTCACATGATATGCCACCCCCATTAAAAATATATATATATATATATATATCTATCTCCATTCCAGGAATTTTAATACAGCACGTTTTTTTTCCCATACGACAGAAGGCAGATGTCTTCTAAAATACTACGGAAGCAAAAAAGAACAATTCCTTGAGTCATAGGAAGGAATTATAAATGCGTCTCATGTTAAAAAAAACAAGAGAATACTTGATGGAAATACATGGCCACTCCTACTGCTCCATTATACATTCAATAATGCATTAGAAAGAAGTTATTTAAAGGACCGCTTTGTCGTTCCACATTTTTAGTGTACAGACGGATTTACTGCATAATAAATATGCATTAAACAAGAAAACAAAATACTATTCTAAGAATGAGTGATGAGAATCAGTTTTTTTCTTCAGCTTATATTTAGTTTTATGTAATATCTGTGTATACTTTACATTTAGACCCCACACACACCTTTTTTTTTTTTTACCCAATTCTCTGTATGTGAAGGTTGCAATGGAAAGGGCACATTTCAAATACTCTATATTATAAGGCAGCAAGAAGACCTAGGTTTGGAAGTCATACTGTAAACTGACACTTAATTCTCCATTAGGGAAAAAATACTTGTAACAAGAAAAATAAAATAAAATCCATGGTAGTATATTGTGTGCATCCACATAATACAATATTCAGTTTGTAATTAACTCCAATAAGGATAAATGATGCATTTTTACAGGATTCCTTAGGAAATCGACTCCATTACAAAGCAAATCTTTAAAGCATAAATGTCTAATAATTAAATGCAGACGCCGCAGATCATGGCTGACAAAAAAAAGCAGCCTCTCCCTTGTAAACGTATTCCATAGACCGTATCTCCTTTGCATCACGCCCAGAGTGATACAAGTGCTCCTATGTTTGTGTTTTGAGTGTCCCTTTTAGGGTGTTAACCCCTGAGGCTACTGCCATTGCCGCTTCCCACAAAAGTTAAAAATGGGAGCGGTCAGAAGTGGAGTGAGTCATCTTGGCAGAGGCAGTCTGAAACCCACGTAATGCAACCTGCCATAACAACTTAAAGGGCACAGCCAAAAAATATATCTCATATATACATTTTTTGCCTTCACCCAAATTCTATGTTACAGGTAAAGGATCGGTTTTCTCAACTGATAAGAAAAATGAGAACAAAATGATTGAAGAATGAATTTTAAAAAACACACAAATATTTCTATTCAATGACTGTAGACAGAACTCTTGAAAATGGTGAATATGCAAATGACCGGCACGTACAAGCCAAGCAACCCTATTGACATATACGGTCTAATGAACTATGATAAGCATAGGAGGGATCTACAAATGGTGAATTTTATTGCCATCTGTCTCAGGTCATATCTTGGCTACAATGTCTGCTTTCAGAAAACAAATATCATGGATTTTTTCCCCACAAAAAAAAAACAAACAAACTGATTTTACTGTACTAAATGAACCGTAAGGGTAATAAAACAAGCTGCTAACAACATTCACATAAATGTTTTCAGTGGTTCTCATTACTGGAGATATGCGAGATCAAGTAGTCACCATAAGGGTCAGCCATTTTTCTAGACGGTCGCTAATCCATCCAGTTTAACGGCGAACAATAGATTGCCTCCAACTACATGGCAAATTGAAAGATCGACTTTAGGTTTAGCTATCCTAAATGAGCTAACTGGTTCATAGGACCGTGGCACCTTAAAGAGATTGTACCCAATTAGAAAAACATGGCTGTTTTCTTCCAAAAAACAGCGCCACACCTACAGCAGGTTGTATGTATATTGCTTCAATGCAGCAGAGCAGCAATACCACATATAACCCATGGTCAGATGTGGTGCTGTTTCTGGAAGAAGCTTTACTCACAGTATCAGAAAGGATTTTCATCCTAGTGCAAAACAATGGAATCCAACTCAGAGAGGCCAGCTACTTTCTTATCTATAGTGCAAGTTGATGTGAATTGGCAATTAAAATAATTTCAGAACCAGAAAGCAGGAACCCATGTTACAATATAAAAAACAAAAACAAAACACACAACTCAGAACAGGCTTTCCCATTTTAGAACATATCATACAGGCAAACATTGTTGAGGTCAGACTTTTGGAATTCCCACCAATATTATCAGGTAAGTGGCATGGTCATGGATGGTGAACCTTTAGAAGAATTCAGTGCTGGTACCAGTTTATTCTTGACATCAGTAATATTCCCAGGTTTGAGGTTTTCAATGGGCTGGTGAGGATAGAGACTTGCACAGACACATCAGGACCACCTCAGTCGTCCATTGGTTTTAGGTTATAAATGACTAGAATTATGTATCTAATGAATGAGGTGTCTTTTTCTTTCAGATGAAATCAAACAAGGAATTTCCCATGTAAGAAATTACAGCTATTTCCATTTACAATGTTTTGGAGCGAGGTGAGCGGATTCGGTTTCTAATCCTATAATGGAAACTCCCAAGAAATACAACTATTCAATCATCTTAAACGCATAAATAGTCTACCCCAAACTCCTACAAGAGCTGGCACATGAACACTCTGCACCCTTGGCCCAAATCATCTCTAAACCAATTAAGTGTCCTGTACGCAACATGTACTAACACAATACATTTACGGTTATCGTTTAGTGTACTGCGTGACAATTTCTTTGCTAATGTATATGCAATCCATGATACAGATCCACGGTTACACATATCTAATCCCAGGAAACTTGTCACACACACTCAATAGTAATATGTTTATGAGGTATTTGCTTCAATGTGTATTTTACCGGTAAAACGGCTGTTACAAGCCGATATGTACAGCCCCTACGCTTTGCAATCTGGGTAAATTAGTTTGGTTTATTTGCATTACAAATACCCACCCAGCACATATACAGCACTCTCATAGAAGTACTTGCACTAGACACTTGTTAACAAAATGTGGTTTAGAACTGTAGAGAACAGAAGGACCTCAGATAATCACAACTGGCTGCCCACGCATAGCGTTTAACAGAAGGGTTTGTACACAGGCAAAAACTATTAACCTTACACAAATTATGGCAAAGACTGTTGGCCGACAGTTATCTTCTGTCCATGGTCACCTTTACACGATTTTTTATTACTTCTTTCCTGCAGTCTAATATCAAAATACTTTCTAACGTATTAAGCTATGGCTTAGATTGTTACAGCCGCTAAGTTTGAAATCGAAACTTAGCAAGCCGTCAAAATAAAAGGCCATGTTCACTTTTGAAGATATATAGAACTAAAAAGCTTCGTTCACACAGTGGAGATTTGCTGCAGATTTTGTCAGCATTTTAAGCCATAACCAGTAATGGAACCTAAAAATAGAAGAAATATATAAATTGTCTCCGCTCCTGGATCGAATTCTGTTTTTCGCTTAAAAAATGTAAGCAAAATCTGCAGCAAACATGCACTATGTGAACAAGGGTTTAGGCCT
This sequence comes from Rhinoderma darwinii, assembly GCF_050947455.1. NCBI lineage: Eukaryota > Metazoa > Chordata > Amphibia > Anura > Rhinodermatidae > Rhinoderma > Rhinoderma darwinii. The sequence goes on from NC_134688.1 coordinate 277,581,101, forward strand.
GATTCACACTGCGTTTTAACCCTTCCACAAGAGGTATACAATCGGGAGGAACCCCGACATATACCTTCAACGGAAGGTAGCGACGTATTCCATTGTATAGGCATAGAGTGGGATACGTCACGCGAACTCCGTGGGCACAGCACTATATATGGACAGTGACGTTTCCTATGCTAGAGTCCCTAGCCAGAGCCCTACCGATGCTGTGGTTGGGAACTCTTTAATTACAAGCCCCTGACATCACTGTCCATATATGGACAGTGACATCAGGGGCTTTTCCAGGCCCAGAATCCCCAGGCCAAGCGCTACTTAATGCTCTTCCTGGGGAAGTTACGTATACCTCTGATTGATACCATACAGTGGCATCCGTCACACGTGTGCTCCGGCACGATATAACTTTTTTTTAGCAGGATCCCCCAGGATGGAATAGTGTAATATAATACATTATTCCATCTTCCAAAAAAAATTAAAATAAAACCTATGTATACCAACCCAATGGAGCCCACTGGACACCTTTATCATGCAAGTTGGGAGCTTTCCCGACATACACAAACTTAGGGAACAAACTATGTGAATCAGGCCTTACTTTACTAACAAATAATTGAAAAAGACCACTTTGGAGACAACTGTGCTCACATAAGGCAACTGCATTATTTGCATCACCTCAATATTGTTCCTGCTCCAAGCTAATTTCTTGCAGTTCCCCTTAAATACTCCCCGTTGTCAAACTAATGACTGTCTTTGCAGCATAAAGCGACCTGCACCCTGTTGATGTGCTGAAGGTAAGACATTCTGACCATGCTCTTAAAAGTGATAGTATATGCATAAGATGCAGTCCCCTTATACTCATGACTCTAGTGGCTTCAAACTGCACATACACGACAACTTTAGATTTTCAGTGATGAGATTTAACGGCGGCGTCTGGTCTAGAATCTTAGTTATACCGTTACCTCAACCTATAAATCATTAAAGCCATTCTTTGTCCTTATGTGGATAAATCAGCATGTTTTTCTTCGTTCCAACACATGTAAACTTAAAGGGGAAAATCCTGACCACATGAGTAAGACAAGGGGTAAGGTAGGCACCCCTGCACACCGGGCAAGAATGGATTTTTAGCTTTTGTCCAAAGTGGCACTTTTGTAAACATTTACTTGATATCCACGTGAAAATTTTTATATATGGCGTTTTAATGACCAAAATAGGTTCAGATAAGGGTTTTCTTGCAGAAGCTTTATAGAACAAGCAGGGTAAATGCCTCGCACACTTGTCAGGTACTGGTTTTGTGCCCGTGTATAATGCGATTGAATAGCTCTTCAGATTCACATTTATATGCTGCCCTCTATCTTCTATTAGAATGACTGTACTATGAGGTACAGTCATAAAAACCGTGTCGGAGATAAAAATGGCACAAGTACGTCTTTTATAGTTAGCTTAGAAAACATGCCCTCAATTTGTACAGCACAACGTCATCATCTATGCCAAATAACTAATTTAGCCCATGCCAGACCAGTCATACATTTTCTCTAGGCAGTGCTTGTGCCAAATTCATATACGTTCATGCATCAGATACACAAAAATGTCACGTGACATGACGTACAAATCGATAACATGACACTTTTTTATAAATGTGGCCCTATTTGTTGTATAGAACATCAGTTTACCTATCCTCTTTGTGCGATGAAATAACGCAGCCCAGCAAACAGTATCGCACAGTCTCTGGCTCATTCATAAATACATTAATGATCTAAACTAGACTACAGGAAATAAGTGAATCTATCAGAACTTCATGGTCACCTATATACCACAAGGCATAAGGGTCTAGAAAAGCTAACTAAAAATAAATAGTGACAAAAATTATAGAATTTCATTATATTAACAATGCTATTTTTTTTTTTTATAAAATAAGCTATGCCATTTACCGTATTTTCTGGGCCATAAGACACACGGGATGATCAAGCAAGTGGATTTGGAATAAAAGCAGAGAATCTCATTCAGGTTTTATCAATGAAAATCCAGGGAATTACGCAAGTTTGACACAACTGCATTGAAACGAACGCCATGTTTATGAAGGTCCTCACAAGTTTTACTGTTATAAAGGGATCTGACGTTCCGTGATAAGCCATCTATAAACAATCTTATCCAATGTTTGAGCTAAAAAGGGAGTCTCAGGCCCAATTCAGACGACCGTAGCATACATCTGTGTGACAGCCGTTAAAACAACAGCAATCACACTGTAGCGTGCATTTTAATGGGGCCGTTAACACGGCCCTTTTTTCAACGTAATGTGTGAAGGGTCCGTTTAAATATAGAACGTGTCCTATTTTCTTCAGTTTTCACGGATCCCTCGATAGACTCAAGCCTATGAGGGATCCGTGAAAACGGGACCAGCAGAGGTACAACTCGGACGTGAAAAACTGCAGTTTATCACGTCCGAGTTTGCACTCGTTCGTATAAATCTGGCCTTATAGTCAGAAAATACGGTAAATATGTTCCTATGCGTTACTAATATGTAAGCCAATGGAAAGTTAGTTCATCCAAACATTTTAAACAAAAACAGCACCTGTTCTTTGACTACACGACAAGCGAGGGAGATTTAGGCATTGTAATCCCAAAGCACCCTTATAACTAAGAGAAGCCCATTATTTTATAAGGCTAGCCGTCATTGAAGGTTTAATATCAAATGCACCTTGAAGTCAAACACCCTATAAACAGCTCTTAAAAATACTTCATGTGACAGTGCTACATTAAGAATACATTGTTCTATTATAAACCTTAGAAGGTCTTAACCCCTTTGTTCCAGGGGTGATAGCAAAAAGACTAACTAAAGTCATATGTCCTCTTTACACGTGAATGAACTAAGAGCAAGATTAAATAACATAAAAGTTGGCTATTCGTGACATCTAGAAAATAAGGTGTAGAATTTGCTGGCAATATTATAGAGAATCTGTCACTAAGACAGACTACTTCTAATAAAAGTCTAATAGTGCTTCCATTAGATGCTGTAATAACTCTAGACTAGCGGATGTAATGTCATACCCACTAAATGGACCTTATAGGGGGCTGAAGGAAAACAAGCATTGCTTCCCCTGACTGGCAAAGAAAGATAACCTGACAGCCTCCACTAGAAGAAAAGTGCCATGAAACACGCCATGAGATCCCTCTAAGCCAATCAGAAAACAGGGGTGTGATGCTCTGCATACAGTGCATGGTCTGTTTCGGCCTCCCTATCAGGACTTCGGGCAAGGGGGGTTTTGTGGGTACTATTGCATCCACTAGGTTAGTGTTAGTAGTAATTTTATTAGATGCCCTAATTGACAAGAATTCGGTCAGAATGGCAGATCCTCCCTAGCATGGAGCCATTTATATTAAGTATCTACCTTATCGGCAGTTCTTGAACTGCCGGGCAGTTACCATAGCTGGTATCTTTATGAGCAGGAGACAGGACCTGCAAGCGATGCCAGCCTTTATTCTTGGAATGAGCTCTGCACAATATGCTGATGGTCATTCTTATGCCAACAACATATTAGGGGACTGTTCATAATATTGTTGCTTAATATAGATTATTTAGGTTGGCATCAAACCAGAGCTGCGTTTCCAGTAGGGTGAGTACCCTAGGAAGTGGAACAATTCATTCAAGGATTAGTCTCTGAACGTCAATATTTAGGTTGGGCCTGTGCTGGATATGCAGTTTTCACATTATACGGAAGTGTACAATTATTTACTGCTATGTGTGATATTAGGAGTCTGTGTAATGTTCTATGGTGAGAAGGAATTTCCGTAGTAAAAACCCTTCAATCCCAATAGGAGTAAAGACCCAATTTTATCTGCAGACTTGCTGGCTCAGTCGGCTCTGTCGTAGTGACCCTATTCCAGGCCGCAGTTACAGCCTTAACGTTCCTCTTCTGTCTAGATATTGTTTGCTTTTAGGATGTTGTCGATACTATTTTCCTTAAGAATGATTGTGTCAGCAGCATTGTTGTTACAATGACACCATACCTGTTAGTAGCATTTTCAAACAAATTATACAGAAAATATTCCTGAATCCAGGAAAGGCAGGACGTGTAGTTCAGGGACTGTTCAGAGAAGCAAATATAAGCGGATACAAGAACTGGGCAGATAAACTATATAAAGCAAACAACAACTTCTTGTAGTAATTGCGCAAAGACCGATGTACACCGCTCTAGACAAATCAACAATGAGCTGATGCTTCTAGTGCCGCTATGTATACTCTGCAGAGCTGGAGAAGCAGGATTAGTTTCCGCTTTAAAGGGGTCAAGGCACTTTGCACAATTTTCTTTAACCACTACCAACTAAAATTTGTGACGTGACGGTATTTGAATTTATCAAACGGTTTCATGATATGAAGGCACGCTGGAGTCAGGTCTTCACTGGATAAGAACACCCTATTGCTTTGAATAACCCAGCTCCATTCTGCCTCTTTATAAGACCATATGGCACTGGTGGATTCCAGGGGAAGAGAGACAACATTTCCTTCACTCTGCAAGTAGGATTTTCCTAAAGACATTCTAAACCCAAAGTATTCCAGGACCTGCATCCTCACACCAAAACATAACTATTGGATGACCTGAAGGTAGCTGAGCAAGCCATGTTCTTGTGCTGGTTACGTTCCAAGGGTGAGAACGTCTTGTGTGAAACACACCATGTAGGAGCATTGTCGAGGGGGATCTTCCATGCTCATGTTTTACCTCGTAGATTATTGGTAATTTGAATCAAAATGTATCTTTTGTTTAAGGCTCAAAACCGTTGGTCTTTTCTTGTAGCTCTTGTCATACATTTTTTGCAGTGCATATTCAATCTCTTCCACTGGGGTTTCTGCCAGCAGTATTGCATTTCAAGTCATCAAGGAATTTTCCGTGGCAGTCAGAGGAGACCTGCTGAAGTGGTGCTCTCTTACATCTCCACAACATGCAAACAAATGTTAAATATTGTCCAATTTGATTCCCACGTTGGTCGCACAGGACCTCACCAGGTATGTCAGTTTATTTTGAGGTACCCTTCTTTTGTAAGGCTCAAGATCCCAGGATACACAACTCTACTGAGCCAATGAGGTACGGGATGTGGCAAACAAGTCACATTTAGATAGAATCCACTAGAAAAGCTGTGTGACAAGTCATCAGGCAAAATACATAGTGCGCAAAGTGTCTTGGTGAACTTGCACTGCCTTAGCTAAGGCCTGTGGATCCCTTCCATTGCTTTGTCCAGAAATGTGGCTGCCTTCTCCACTGTAAGAAAAGTGGAAAAACACTGCTCAGAATTATAATGCCAAAACAAGTGGGTCTGAAACAGATCTTAGGGCTCACATATGAGGAACATCTCTAGATGTTAATGAATAAAAGTATGTTATGGAGGCAATCTTTCCTCGCAGTATAGGCATATTTCTGAATATTCCAATTTCAGTGGTATGACCACTGGTTATACTGTGTAGAGTTCATATACAAGGTACATAATATATTAGGAGTTGTTTTCACAGCCAGCATGAGGTCAATCTGCTTCTAGTAGTCTTCACAGTATCCCATCTCCTCCTCACCACATGGTAACTATAAACCGATAGCCACTTCTAATACTGTACATCCATTAGACAATTATTTCAATGTTTAATATACTCACAGCATTATTATAAAGACAGAATATTCACAAACTACAAAAACCCTACATAAAACACAGAGACCATTTTGAGCCCAACTCGAATTCCACCTTCTTGGCTCTATCCAAAGAAAGTCAACAGGGTGAATACTGGAGTATATTAAACATTGAACCTTTTAAAATTGTGCTGTGGGAAAAATCCATAGCAAAAGACAAGTGATAAAACGCAGACTTTCACGTAGATTTTGAAGTGGATTTGTTATAATACAGTACAATAGATGAAATCGGCTATCCCACAAGGGACATGACAAAATGCCACAACATGCCTTAAAATCTGCAGATATTTTTTCCACACAGTGTACGTTTTTGCCACCGAAAATATGCACATTTTGGGAGAAACCCTTGTGATTATCCATTTAGTTATCCTATGGAGGAAAGATCATGACAGGTAGAGGGCATGTATGTATTGAATATCATAAGAGGAGATTAGCTTTCAGATTATACCTACAGTGGATATAAAAAGTCTACACCCCCCCTGTTACAATGCCAGGTTTTTGTCATGCCAAAAAATCAGTACCAGATGAATAATTTCAGAACTTTTTCCACCTTTAATGTGACCCATAATCTGTACTATTCCACTGAAAGACAAACTGAAATTTAGAGGAGAAAAATAACAAAACTACAATAATGTGGTTGCATAAGTGTGAACACCCTCTTATAATTGGGGATGTAGTTGTGTTCAGAATTAGCCAATCATATTTAAATAGTAGTCAGTACACAGCTGCCATTATTTAAAGTGATTCTGAGTAACTCCATATAAAGCTCAGCTGTTCTATAAGGATTTTTCTGACATTTCTTTGTTGCATGCGACAGCAAAAGCCATGGTCCATAAAAAGCTTACAACACATCAAAGGGATCTGATTGTTGAAAGGCATCAGTCAGGAGAAGGGTACCAAAGAATTTCCAAGGCATTAGATATACCATGGAACACAGTGAAGACGGTCATCAAGAAGTTGATTACATTTGGCACAACAGTGACATTACCAAGAACTGGACGTCCCTCAAAACCTGATGAAAAGAAAAGACGAAAATTTGTCCAGGAGGCTACCAAGAGGCCTACAGCAACATTAAAGGAGCTGCAGGACTTTCTGGCAGGTACTGGTTGTGTAGTGCATGTGACAACGATCTCACATATTCAGACATCTGGGCTGTGGGGTAGGGTGCAAGACGGAAGCCTTTTCTAAAAAAGAAAGACATCCAAGCCCGGCTATGTTTTGCAAAGACCTACATCAAGTCTGCCAAAAGCATGTGGAAAAACGTGTTATGGTCTGATGAGACCAAGGTTGAACTTTTTGGCCATAATTCCAAAAGGCATGTTTGTCGCAAAGCCAACACTGCACATCACCAAAAGAACACCATACCCACAGTGCAGCATGGTGGAGGCAGCATTATGCTTTGGGGCTGTTCTTCTGCAGCTGGAGCACGGGCATTAGTAAAGGTGGAGGGAATTATGAACAGTTCAAAATATCAGTCAATATTGGCACAAAACCTGCAGGCCTTTGCTAAAAAGCTGATGAATTTCACCTTCCAGTACGACAACGACCCAAAGAATACCTCCAAATCAACAAAAGAATGGCTTCACCAGAAGAAGATCAAAGTTTTGGAATGGACCAGGCAGAGCCCAGAACTGAATCCCATTGAAAATTTGTGGGGTGACCAGAAGAGGGCTGTACACAGGAGAAGCCCTCGCAATCTGACAGATTTGGAGCGCTTTTGCAAGGGAGAGTAGGCAACAATTGCCAAGTCAAGATGTTTCCATGGCAGCCAGGGCCTAACAAATGCCCCCAGGTCTGCCTTCAGCAATGCAGAGGCATGGCCTAATAGATTGCCTGTCAGTTTTACACTGACAGGCAATAATGCTTTGGTATACCAAAGCATTATATATGCGATCAGCAGATCGCATAGTGAAGTCCCCTGGTGGGAGTAAAAAAAAATAAAAAAAAAAATATGTAAAAGCAGTTAGATAAAGTTTGTGAAAAAAATAAAATAAAATGTACAGACAAAATAAAATAAAACTGGTTTTATTTAGTAAAAGTGTCAAAACAAATAACACATACACATATATCGTATCCCCGCTATCGTAACGACTTGAACAATAAAATGAACACATTAATTAAACCGCCGGATGAACAGCGTCCAAAAATAACAACGGCAAAATTCTCTTTTTTCTCAAATTCCCCCCATAAAAAATGTAATAAAAGTTAATCTATAAGTCCTATGTACCCCAAAATAGTACTAATAAAAACTACACCTTCGCCCACAAAAATCAAGCCCACATACGGCCACATTGACGGAAAAATAAAAAAGTTACGGTTCTTGGAATGTGGCGATGCAAAAACAAGTAATTTTTTTCTAAAAGGGTTTTTATTGTGCAAATGTAGGAAAACATATAAAACCTTTACATATTTGGTATCCCCTTAATCGTGCCGACCCATAGAATAAAGTTAACATGTCATTTACGCTGCATAGTAAACGGCGTAAATTTATAACGTGAACATCAATGCTGGAATAGCTGCTTATTTTCAATTCTCTCCTAAAAATAAAGTTAATAAAAGTTAATCGATCTATTATATGCATCTAAAAATGATGCAATTACAAAATACAACTCGTCCCGCAAAAAAACAAGCCCTTATATGGCTATGTCGAAGGAATAGAAAAAAAAGTTCCGACTCTTGGAATGAGACTGTGAAAAAACAAAAAATAATCCTTGGTCATTAACGCGCAAAATGGCCAGGTCATTAAGGGGTTAAGGGTGTGCATATTTATGCAACCACATTATTTTTGTTCTTTATTTTTATTTTTCCACCCTAAAAGATTTCAGTTTGTTTTTCAATACAATTGTACAGATTATAGGTGACATTAAAGATACCACCGGATAGGTCATCAGTATGTCATCGTTGCGGGTCCGATACCCGGATCGATAAGCCGCTCCAGTGGCCTGTGGGCACCGGATGTTGTGGCACATAATGCTATGCTGCCCGAAAGCAGTTGGCTCCGTACATAGCATAGCAGCCGTGCTGCAGAACTGCAGGTTTGCTCCTATTCACTTGAATAGGAGCAGAGCTGCAGTACTGCAGCTCGGCCGCTATTCCGTGGCTGGAGCCAAAGGCTTCCGGGTTGTACGGGTGTCGGACCCACACAGATCTTGTACTGATGACCTATCCGTTGGATAGGTCATCAGTTGTCAGAAGCTGGAAAACCCCTTTAAAAAGGTGGAAAATGTTCTGAAATGATTCATCTTGGACTGATTTCGTAACATGACAAAAACCTGGCATTTTACCGGGGGTGTGTAGACTTTTTATATCCGCTGTAGATAAAAACAAATGTTCGAAATATACAACTATACACTTCTTGTTAGATCGGCAAACATTAAATCAGAAAATTTAGTACTTTGTATCATCCACCAGTCAGTTGATATATTAGTTATTATCAACATTGTTAAGATGTCCCAAGAATGGTTTAATTTTCTAATTATTTGGGAAGAAGGTTTTTACAGTAATCCTGATCCAATCTCAAACAAAACGTAGTTTCATATATTGGTCACAAAAATGAAATAAATATGAAAGATGAAATTGTTTTTCTTGTTCGCCTCACATGTTCCTTTTCGGAACACCATGTGTAAGTTCACACGTAGCATAAATACTGTGAATTTTCTGCAGCATAATACAGTAGCAGCAGAGTGGATTAAAAAAAAACAACAAACTTATACTTACCCAGAATTCTGTGCTTCTTCATTCAGGTCAGCCTCCTGGGATGACGTTTCATCCTATGTGACCACTGCAGCCAATCACAGGTAGCAGCTTTCTGCAGAATATCACGACATCGGAGGGACGTGTGGCAATGGCAAGTATATCCTTTTCATTGCAGGACTTCTGCAGCAGACATTCCGGCCGAAAAACTGCACCACAATTTGATGCGTTTTTTTCGGCCGGAATTCCCTGCAGGCAACAGGGCGGATAAGCTGTGTACCTTTACACAGCGTATCCGCCCTGTGTGAATGTAGCCCAAGTGTTTCATCCCCTTCCCTTTTGTGCTTTAAATGCAAATACCTGTACACACCTGTCATGTTCCTTGTCTACTAGATGATACCGTGCTCTGAATGCAACCAATCGAGCATAGTATGCAGGAGCTGGTATAGATACAGACCGTGTGCAGCGCACATATGTGTGACATAGCTGGTATGTGAGGATCTGTAGCTCATCGGCTGTGAACCGGTTATCATCCCAAAGAACATAGTAATGTGAGGGTCGGCTGGTGCCCTGCAGAGGGGGAAAAAATAAATTTAAAAAAATTTATATTTTACAACTGTAGTAGCTTTTTATGTATATATTTGGACATACTTAACAATGGTTAGAGGATATAATAAAAAATCATGCAATTTACAGCTAATAAACTATTGGATTATTATGAGACAATCCTTTTAGGCCAAGCCAAACATCCATGCTAAAGGGGAAGCCAAGTGGGTTATAGCTGTAGGACAATCACTATCTTCTGTATAGGGCCAGCTTTACGCTTGTAAGCCTATTTAGACAATATGAAATTCTAAACAGTATTACAACAGTATTTTATGAAGCGTACAAGACTAATATATATCTGTAATTATAGAAGATGTATTGTGAAATATTGACTGACAAACTGTAAAAAATAGAAGTATTAAAAAAATTAGCAGTTTTGTCTAGTCTGGTACTGCTTTCCTGAGTACATTTCTGAGTAAACAAAAATATACCACTGTTTTGGTAATTGGAATCCCAATATTTGCCCTTGTAGAGCTAGGCTATATAGTGTTTCCATTATCTCAAAAGCTATTTAAAATACAAGGGCCAATGATTGTGTGGACGAGCTTTCATACGAATGCTTGTTCCTAATCATTGCCCTGTATAAACAGGGCAAAGATCAGACGATCAAAAAGCAAAAACTTGTTTAACGGCTGATAAAAAAAATTTTTATGCGGCCAAAAAAATGGCCGCTAGTCGGCAGCGCACCTCCCTTTATAAATAGAGAGATGTGCTACCAACATGATCAAAATGCATGGGCATAAATGATAGTAGCGATATTTCGTGTCCCCATACGAATGATCGGTGCTCGTTTAAAGGTGGTAAACACTGGCAAATATCTGTCTACGAATTAAACGAGGCATACAGGTACATTGTAAAATCTCACACTCTATTTATTCCTTGAAGGCTTTGTCAACCAGGCTGGCTGATCCACATTTCACAGCGGACATTGAATTCAACGGACAACCACATAATTGCAGCAAGTCCACTCGAGCGAGAGCCACTCTTTGCAACAGCAATTGGAGTTACGGGTAACCCACTTCTATCCTGTCTATCTTCCCTAATAAGGGATACAGACAAGGGTTGTCCAGAAGGGAAAACCCCATTCACTACACACCTGGGAATGCTTTAGGGCTTTAAGTTTTCTTCTTTAGGGCTTCTATACGCGGTCACTACTGCAGTTTAAGGTTTTTTCGTTTCGTTTACATTTAGAAATGCATTATCACGGTCATTACGAAAATATTTGAGTTACACTTCTTAAAATCTATTTGATGAGGATAACCTCTCCAGCGATCTTTTGCTGCATGTTACCTGGATACCCGCATGACTGCACAGATAAAAATCAAACTCAAATGGATGAGTGATGTTGGTGTCAACGGTTGTCCCTGCCGGAATGTTACCACTTTTTCCAATCTGTATACAAAAAAACAAAATGGTAAAAAATTGACACGTCTCAAAAACTAAACATAAAAAGGTTAGAATTGAATTTATATTATAAGGTTACCACTGTCAATGGAATTCCAACTAGATCACTACATTTATAACTTGAATATCCGTAAGCATTATTTGAGTCAAGAGCTTTTAGCAAAGGTGCCAGGGTTTCTAATGTATTATACTCCATAGACATTTCCTTAAATGAAGCAACATTTTAACAGAAAATGCAAGACACCACACATACCCGCTCACTGCGGTCAGCACAAAACAACCGCGTGTGGTGCCGTTTTTGTACAACAATGTAAGTAATGCCAGGCTGGTAGTCCTTCTCCAGTTTGATACACGCATCCCTGATAGCCAGCAGCTCATAATGCAGAATCTGAAAAGGAAGACAAAATAAAAGATTACTGACTTCACCTGGTAAAATGTTTAAACCATTTATGGCCATGTACTTACCTGAGGGAGTTGTCCTTCTGGCACCCCATCTCGATAGAAGATGATCCTAGTGGGTTTAAACCGTGTAGACTTGTAAAACTGGATGAGGAGTTCCCTCACCATGTATGAAAGGTCCTCAATTATCTCTTGCCGGGGACGCTGCACCCTTACTGTTGCACAGTATCTGCTTGGATGAGCATCCATACTGCCAACAACCTACATTACAAAAAGAAAAAAGGAACCAATGTTAGTTCCTTCATTGCATACAGCATATTGTGCATTATACAGATATAGATTATTTTGTTACTTACTGCAGTGATTGAGGGCTTTTTCCCATCACCAGCTGGCGGGTGCGTAACGTCTGCTCCAAGGAAAATGACTGGCTGCTGGAAGACCGCAGAGCTAATCACAAAGAAAAATAAGAATTAACTATGCTTACTCAGACAAAGGATGTGAAAGCCTCATACAATTTCATAAAATAGACAAGTTGTATTATCCATGTTCTACATGGGTGCTGGTGTTCATCTATCTGTGATCAGGCTAACCACTGCCGTGCACCCAAGTAGGAGACAACACGGCTACACTTGCTTTACCGAAACACTCATGAGGCTCCTAGGACCTATCATTAAGTCATCATGATCCAAACAATTGTAGAGAAAAATATGAGTGCATCAACCAAACGACTACATTTTGGAAAAAAATTCTAAAAAAAATTAAATGGTTTATGAGTTGCCACAAACCTTAACAAAGACTCTGCAGAGGGACCTTAAAAGAATTATTCACGAATAAGCACTTAAAATATCAATGAAATGATGCGGTGATGAAGAAAAATCTTCAAATATGCTCTAAGAAACTAGACAAGTCAAACAAATCTACTGAAATTATAGCTATATCTGATATTACAGCAAGTCGTAAATTGCTGATCCTTGGTACTTACAATATTACAAAACTAAAAAGGTTTTTTTATTTATAATTAAACAATGCCAAATAAATGGTGTTAACTGTTGCACAAAGTTAGTTTAATATAATATTTGGAGTAAAGAATTAGAGTGCTACACCGGGCAAAGGATGAAAATAGTGGAAGTGCCCAGCCTCAAAGTGTCACTTATGTGGTCCCGCCTGAACAGGGAGGTCTTTAGGAGCGCCACTTTTCCTTCCTGTACACTTAGGTCCTAAGTCGTAGTTGTCATGACAAACCCAGGAACCTGTATTACACTCACTGTAAAGTCTGTGAATACATGCGCAATGAGCCATTCCCTATACAGGTTCTCAGGTGGGTCATGACAATCACTACCCAAGACCTGAGTGTACAAGCACGATGCAGAAGATACCTGTGGATCCCCTCATCCGTGGGGACCACAGAGTATTACGATAGTGTCTTATATGAGGGTGGGTAACTTTTGGTAAAGACAAAACATACCGTTGATGAGGCACTAATATGTTGTTGATTCCACCTAGTTTGACATTGATCTTCAGGCACAAATTGCTTAGGGTCTGTGGAGAGGTCTTCACAACATTTTTTACCTGGACACACTGAGTGGCCATGCCAAGAAGAGTGTCTCCAACACGCTTTACTTCAGCTGGAAATAAAGCTATTGTTAAAAGCAAACCATAAACACAAAAACAGTTCCGTCCTAGTAAAATTTACAATATACAATCATGGCAACCAACAAAATGGACATTAAATGCCTGGATATCTGCTCATCAGGACATTGCAGCAGCTATCGGTGCAAATAAAGTTTATTTATTAAAAGGCTATTATGGTTTCAAGCAAACAAAAAAATTGCATCATAACAGGAAATAAATAACATATATTTCTTAGATAGATAGTGGTTTACATGGCCTTCATTTATTACACCAGCATTTGACTTTTCCTACTATTGTCTGTAGGATATAGTCATCTTTTCATTCTCACCGTATACTGGTGTCTTTCCTGGCAGTATAACGATAATAAGTTGGAGACCAGAATATGTGTTTTTGAGGTGTCTGAACATTGGCTCCACACTGTCCGCGCCCTGCGCGTATTTACAGAAGCATGGCTGACCCTGGATTGGCATCCCAGCATCCTTTGAGATCTTCCTCAGCTGGTCTGTGAAATTCCTGCAAATTGTTATTAACCAAAAAAATAAATAAAACGGCGGTAACGCATCAACACAATTGTCCAAAGGCGCATCCTAATAGAATGCGGCAATAAACAAATCAATAACAAATCAGCAATATAGAATTAAAATCGGTTTCAAGTTTGTTTAAGCTGTCCAAATTTTATTCTGAAGTCCAGAGTTTATTCAAAACGTTGAAAGCATCCAAATGCGGAGCATGAAGTGCTTGGGTTCCAGTAAAATAGCTGTACCTGGGATCACCACCTAACCATTGACTTGACTCCTACTGTATGTGATTAAATAAAGCTCTATATGCTTCCTCTCCCCATCCCCCCTATCCATTTTTGGGTATGTGATAAACTGATAATGCTTTATTATAACGACGAAAAAAAAAAAAAAAAAAGAAGGAGAAGCTCTATATGCAACATACAGAGCTATACACACGGATACTTTATAAGGCATAAATCCAACACTTGGCAATTAGTATAATGTTTCATTGTACCACCATACCAAACATATATAGTTCCCTTATTTCATAAAAAAGGCTTATAGACCAAGGCATGTCAATATCTATGGCAACTGAAAAATGGGTGCAACCGGGTTTTGCTCCCTTTATGCTTTAGGTAACTGGGTATTTTTACATGGTGCTGAATGCATGGAGCCACAGACAGCATCTAGCTCCATCACTCCCTGCAGAAGCGATGCCCACAGCAGCTGCCATATTGACAGTGGTGTGTTCTTCCAGTGCATCGGTCTCTGTTAGAAGTAGGGAGATACGTATTACAGCTGGCAATAGGTTGCACTGTGTAGCCTCCTGCCAGCAGAGGATGCATTGTGGGGGCGTGCTGGATTTGAGTATATGGGTTGATATATCCCTGCTGTATAAGAAAAGGTACTATGCACACCAAAAGTCGTAAGTCTACTTTGACTACAACTGAAGGAAGGGGCTCAGGTCATTCCAACTAAAGGGGGACTACTGTGACTACTACTGTAGTGGTGGCCAATACCTACATCACGGATTTAATCTCAAAATTCTTTCAGTTAAGTTACACTGCTAATGTTTGTGCACTAGAGCCCCAAATTATAGGAAAATAAAACCTGAAGATTAATGTATAAATTTATCCTGCTCCATGCACCTAGTGAGCACTAGATCATTCCATGTAAAAGAGTTAGCCAGTATATTTTTCTTCTATACTCTTCTTTACAGGGAGACAAAATATGGCTGAACCAATGTAAATGTCAAACAACATTTTTTCCCCCTCTCTGGCTAATATTCTAGAACCGTATGTAATTTGATCCATTATATGAGGTGTCTCGCATGCGACTGTACTTACTTTAGCACTTCCTCTCTGCACTGCTTCTGTGGAGCAAAGCAAGCGATGGCCCAAACTTTAATCTCAATGCCGTTGTAAAACTGTTTTCCTCTCATATCCCACACACCTTGGTTTGGAGTCGCAATCGCTCTGTTCTAGGAAAACAAAATGCACATTAAAAGGGGATTTTTTTATTTGTAGAATAGGAAATCATACAGAATTCTGATATACATGTATTAGAAATTCTGCTTACAGACCTTTATTATAATGGTTCAGTTTAGTCAACAGATTAGTCCTGTGTCCATCCATGAAACAATGGGGCTGAACATGGTATCAGTCATGTAACCCCCACCCATACATCATGTGGCCGACCGGTTTTTAGTTAACACTGTCCAGATATCGAGCAGGTGAATAATATTTATTTACATATAAAAGTATTTTTAAATACAGCAGCAGATCAGCAGGTCAGTCAGTCTCTATGCAGAGACATCTCTTAGGCTGGCCATACACATTAGACGGCTATTCCTCCCGACACCCGAGTGTGCATGTGTTTTCAATGGGGAGAAAGGAGAAAGCCGCTGCCAGACTCTTCTGCCAGCGGCTTATCTTCAAATTAACAAAAGGATCGGGGATGTTGAAATTTAACATGCCGACTCTTCTCCCCACCGCCATCTGCAGTCGGTGGGAGAGTTTGGATGCCACCTTACACAACAGATGGTCGGCCGGCTCCGATTAAACAGTCTAAATTTTTTCTCCCTGTCTCGTGCGTGTTTATTTTAATTTTTTTTTCATAGTTTAACTTTACTAACAATATCAGCTAGGGACAAGCAGCCATGCTATACAAGTAAACACACACGGTGAAGTAGTAATAACCATCATAGTAATAATCATTATTCTTCCATTAGTCCTATTCACTTAGCCCATGGATGCGTCCTTTGTGTTGACCCAGCACAGGTCATGTAACCATGTTGCTAACTGAATGGCAGGGATCATATGCCACAGGGGTTGGATGGGGGTGTCACATGACGAATGCCATTTTTGGTTCTATTCAGTTAGCATATGGATGAATTACACCAGACTGATCCATGGGCTAAATCATTCTGCTGTGTCATGGTAAACGGCACTGATATAAGAAAGATATGTGAACAGAATTTTAAAGTGCATGTATATTCATAAACATTTCCCATTCTATAATTAAATTGTAAAAAATACAGAATACCACATAAAAGCAACTCATTCTTCCACATTGACACTAATCATTATCAAATTAATCTGCAACGTTTCACAATATTCTACACTACAAGTTAATAAAGGGCCATGTGATAAGTATGTATGTTAATAGCAAAGCCCCTTCTTTCTGAGCCTTTTTAAATATTAGATATAGAAAATGTATTATTAATAGGGATTCCCCAATAATCTACCAACTGAAACACTCACTTTTAGCCAAAGGGAAACATGAAGAGCAGTTGCAGCTTTTAAATTCACCATGCTTATCTAGCAGACCCATCGTTGCCTAATACTGTTTAAAGTGGTTTTCCAGACAGTAAAAATGTATGGACTATCCTCAGGATAGGCCATCAATAGCTGATGGTTGGGGTCTGACTCCCGGGACCTCTGCCGATCCCCTTCATTTCTACTTGCTCACTGTGAATCTTCAACACGGATGTAGCGGCGATTCTCAGGCATGACAGCCTTGTTCTCCCATTGAAGTGAATGGGAGAAAAGGCTGCAATACCCGTGATTTGCCGCTAAGTGCGTGTCGATGATTCACAGTGGGCAAGAAGAAATGAAGGGGAGGCAGCGCTCGTACGATACAACTCGCACAAAACAGCTCAATGGCGGGGGTATCGGACCCTGACCCATCAGCTATTGACGGCTATCAGTTTTTACTGGCTGGAAAATCCCTTTGATGTTAGGCGACATTAGAACAATATGATTTAAATATATGGATGTAAGAGCAAGCTACTAGCCCTTGATCAAAACTGTGGCCTTTATCAATGAATGTAAACCAACTGCAATAAACTAGTTGTCTTACTCTTCCTCCATACTGCAATATAGGCGCTGGGAGGACCCTTCCTGTAACTTCAGTCATGTCGTCTTTAACTTTTATTCCAAATTCCTGGATATATGGATCCAAATTGTAACTTGCGTTCTTCATCTGAAAGCACAGAGTAATACTGGTAAAAAGAATACGGACAGGTACAGAAATCAAAATTATTGTTGTACTGGTTGCACGGCCGCCCGGGGGCAGGTGCTCAAGTAGGATCCTACTTCTCATAGCAATGCAGTATGTACAGAAAACCCAGAACTCTAAAAGGTGATGATCAAGAAAGTATACATTTATTGAAATCCAAAATTGTCACAATATGTTTTGGACTGATCCCATAACCTTCTGAGATAATCGGATTGCACCACTGAGAAAACATAAAACAGCAATAGAAGCGCATAGAATTGCCATCACCGTCTCTCTATTCTTCTGTGGAGTGCCGGGTTTTCTATCTAGATCTCTCTCCCTGACCTTCGTTACATCTGGTAAGAATGGAGAGCTTACTGCTTCTGTTTAAGTTCCGTTACTGATTTTGGCATCAAATTTGCACTGTGTGAACTAGGCCTTGGATTTCTTTTAACACTGTTCCTTTAAAAGGGAAATGCCAGACAAAACAATGTTTGATATGTCACAGACACATGTGAGAAGATAACATGGATTTCGTTTGTAATTGATAAAAAGCTTAACCCCTCCAGCCCCCCCCCCTTTGGCATTGTTTAAAAGTGGATGTTACTGAAAGTGTTGGTCAACATTCTAAGCACACTGCTACTGAGATGAATGGACCTTTTCTTAAAATGCTGTGTCAGATTTTCAGGAACAGAAATTAATGAGAAGTTCCAAAGGGATTGGGGGTATAGAGCCTTCTCATTCCGTAAATCAGTTTCGTCAAAGATGTCAGACTAAGGGTCCTATTACACGGCCCGATGTGGGCCATGTAAATGAGCACGGATCAACGAGACAGACCGTTCATTGGCGATAGTTTGCTCCTTTCACAAGAAGCTATATATGGGGAAGAGTGCTCGTTACTACGATCGCTCATCCCCATAAATTCCTATCATGTCAGCACCACGTCTCCCTGTTTACGCAGGGAGATGTGCTGCCGACAACGGTAATATTTTATGCTGCATAAACTATACAATCAGCACTTGCTCGTTCATTGGCTGATCGTTGGCTTATTTACACATGGCAATGATCATGAACGAGCGTTTTGCGAACGCTCGTTTGCCCAATAATTGGCTGGTGTGAAAGGACCTTTAGTGTGATCTTTGCCATGTAAGTATGACATATCAGAAGATAATTTTGACTACATTAAGGGAAGACAAGTTTTTGCATGTTCATCCACTCGGGAGATCCCAAAGAAGAAAATAAAAAAAAGAATGTGTGTCGTACTGAAACTTCATTCTCTCTAGAGCTTGGCTGCATACTGCTCCCTAAAATGTCTAAGTATAAACAGCCCCACAAACAACAAGGACTACTGCTTTATCCTTTTGGTCTATTGTCTTGTAGATAGTTATGAACCACCTCAAAACTGTTTTAAATTTCATTAACATTTAAGGACAGTCAACTAAAGTGCAGCATTGGCCTTATACAGTATATAGGAACAGATAGAGGGAGCGCGGCTGTGGGTACCTATGTTCTGGATACATTTCTATGTATGCAGTTAGTGCTTTTATGTAAAACGCAGCAGTGTTAAGGAGGTTCTGTCACCAGTTTATTAATTCCCCATCTCCTATAAATCTAATAGGCGCTATGATGCTGATTACTACAGTGTAAATTGTGTTTCAAAACTTTTATTTGCAAAGTTATGAGCGTTTTTCTAAATACTCTAATTTGGCTATACTTTCCAAATAGGAGGTGACTCTTTTCACTCTGGGCGGTGTAATGTTTTCTGTATGACGCTGTCCAATCAGCATACAGCTTCTCCCCCTTCCTAGCCCAGCATGACCTCCACTTCAATCGCGAGATCACACTGTGTTGCTGGGCTGAGAAGAGGAGAACTGTATGACGCTGATTGGACAGCATCATACAGAAAACATTACACCGTCCAGAGTGAAAAGAGTCACCTCCTATTTGGAAAGTATAGCCAAATTAGAGTATTTAGAAAAACGCTCATAACTTTGCAAATAAAAGTTTTGAAACACAATTTACACTGTAGTAATCAGCATCATAGCGCCTATTAGATTAGTTAGGAGATAGGGAATTAGTAAACTAGTGCCAGATCCACTAACTGCTGCGTCCTGAGCCACTGTCCAATTAAGAACTGAATTTTGAACACCATTTCACGTTTCTGTGCAGATTAATTTCACAGCATAGCTTTAGAGGATTGGAGCTCCGTTTTTCTGATACAGAAGTAAAAATCGACGCCTTTTCTTCACACAGCCATGGAGCTTCCAGCAGCCACCACTAGGGGTGAGCTGGGGAGCATACTAGTTAGGAAATCATCATTTGTTATAATCAGGTGCTTCCTATCTAACAACTAACCTATGTTCTAAATCAATTGGGTACTCTATGGGTACAAGATGCACGATAATGTAAGGGAAGTATATAAAAAAAATTAGTTTATGGGCCCTAATTTTAGGTTAAATTAAGAGAGAAAAAAAATTCAAAAAAGGAATCAAAGTAAAGGCACCCACCAGCCTGCTGATCTCTTCTTGTCGGTCTGGGGCAGACCTGGCAGTTGCTTTGATCATAGTGGAGGTCTGGTTATCAGTCAGCTTCTTAATACATCTCTGGCCTGCTACAATGTTACAGACCTAGGAAAAAAAGATATATTTAGTCTAATCGTTTAGTAACCAAGACTGGTGTTCTAGTCCAAAAAATAACAATTCTTCTGTGCCTTTGTCATCACTATGCCGTGCATTCAGGGTATGTTCACACGTAGTCAACAAAAACGTCTGAAAATCCAGAGCTGTTTTCAAGGGAAAACAGACCCTGCTTTTCAGACGTTTTTTTACCAACTCGCATTTTTCGCGGCGTTTTCACGCCGTTTTCGCTGCATTTTTTACGTCCGTTTTTGGAGCTGTTTTCATTGGAGTCTATGAGAAAACAGCTCCAAAAACGTCCAAAGAAGTGTCCTGCACTTCTTTTGACGAGGCTGTATTTTTACGCGTCGTCGTTTGACAGCTGTCAAACGACGACGCGTAAATAACAGGTCGTCTGCACAGTACGTCGGCAAACCCATTCAAATGAATGGGCAGATGTTTGCCGACGTATTGGAGCCGTATTTTCAGACGTAAAACGAGGCATAATACGCCTCGTATACGTCTGAAATTTGGCCGTATGAACATACCCTCATGGCCCTTGTTATGAACAGCAGGCTCCCAGCGCCATAAACGTATATCAGATGACGACAGAGCGTTAAACATACTAATTTTAATTACAAAGTATTAAATGGCCCCCTCAATCTATGCATTAGGCATAACACAATGTATTCGTTTTGCCAGAAATTTTCTTTTAACTATTTTATGGTTAAACAAGACTCTCTTAGCGGCTCACCTCCAGAGGTAGATAAGTGTGCTTCTGCTCTTGCCCCACTTGTAGGCAGGGAAGATGAGGGTATTTTAGCTGTAAATTGTATTTCTGTTTAAAGTATTGGGCTACTGTGCATTCTACAGTCTGACCACTCTCCAGCTGCAATGGGAACCTAAAATACAAGATGGGATACTAAACTTAGACATGTCCCATTCTCAGTCCTAGGTACATACAAGCACCTCTGTGTTTACTTACGTTTGATGGCTGGCAGGCCTACGGGTAACATTACAAACTCTGTATTTTCTTTTCATCTGTCCACAGTGTGTGACTTCCACTTTTAAACCTGACAATAGGCATAGCATCAGTATTACATGTCTATCTCTGTACAAAAAACACAATGCCTATTCTACAAGTGATCATTTTATATCATCTGAAACCTTGATATTTTTTTTATTGCAATAGTTAAGGGGGAAAAGCCATAGAAAATAATGGAACAAACAAAAATATAAAAAAGTTAAGTAAAGAAAGTTCATGTTCAAGTTTTTTTATTTACAAATCATGTATTATGTAATCAAAGTTTGTTAATACTAACCCTTCAATAAGTTACCTTTGATCTCCTTAGTAAATCGCACCCTTTGTGAGTCTGTGAGGGGTTTGGGCTGCTCATCAATGTTTCGAATATCCAAAACCTCACACATGAATTCTATGACCGGTTGAGCCTTGTAGAAAGCTGTAGCGGAAACTGAACAGGGAGAAACAGAAGAATAAGATACAGAATAAGGAACAGATGTCATAACTTTCTTCCAATGACAAACCAGAAAAATGAGCATATCAAATATATGTATTTTCTGATTAACCACCTGGTGTTTACTCCAGTAACAACTAGATGCAAAAAGCGACCCTGTGTGTTGGACATGTGTATAAGTAAAAGAATATATAGGTTTTAGATGAACAGATTAAACAAGAACACAAAGCTGATTAAGGATTCCCTCTCACCATCAATGTTGAGCATCATGTTCCACATGGCTGGACGTACAGATTGATGAAACCCAAACCAGACCTCACGCCCCCCTCCCAGTGGATGATAGTAACCTTCGGGAGGTGAGAAGAAGGAGCGGCCTACTGGAGTATACCTGCAAAGGAATCACCAAGTACATTCCAGGAGCTGCAGTGTTAACATAGCTTCCACTTCATTCTACTCTAAAAAGTGAAAGACATAGAAGTTAGTTAAGGTCCTCACCTCATGGAGGCCAGGTGCCTCATCGCTACATCTAGAGCCTGTACAGATTCTAGAGGAAGCTGAATTCGCCCATTCCCCAGAGCTTCATGTAGCATCCTCCAGCTCACCACTGCCATCCATTTAATGGACACTTTGAATATCCGATCCTTTCCCTCACCAGGAATGGTAACCTCAAAGTCAACCTGCAAATAAGAACATATATACATTGGTATAGCCACATTACCTGATACAATACCTATAATTTCCGAAACTGAAAGTAAAGCTTTACCCTTTCATGACCAATAGGCAATGTTGTGACTGTATAGATGTTCTTCTTCCCGTCATATACTGGTTTTCGGTCGCCAAATATCTGTGGCTTGAAATGTTGGACCATGTATTCAACAACTTCCCTGAAAGATTAAAACATCAGAGTTCTGGGTCAGATAAGTGGAATAAGAAATACAATAAGTATTCAGAGATGCGGGCAAGCAACATTTTGGTGGGTAAAATACAAAATGTGAGTGAAGAGAGGGGGTGCACAACCTTATTTGTTTGTACAGGGGCCACATTATAAGATACTGTACTAATTAATTGGGACTTTTTACATAATATAGATTACTCCCTTAGAGGGGACACAGATGTGTGCTAAGAGGAGAATATCCCTTTAAAAACTATTGTTTGCGTAAAAACTTTAGGCTCCCTAGATTTTTATATACATTTTGTTTTAGATGTTTATTTTATGAATTTCTTCATAATTGGGTCAGTAGAAAGAGAGCAGACTTGTAGATTTTCAAACATTTATTTTCATTTGGATAATGTTAAATAAAAGTAGCCATTCAAAGGGGGCATGTTCATGAGTAGAACAAGATGGGTAGCTTCTTCCAGAAACAGTGCCACACCTGTCCATGGGTTGTATCTGGTATTGCAGCTCAACTCCATTGGAGTGAATGAGGATGAGCTGCAATACCACACAAAACCTGTGGACTGGTGAGCCACTGTTTTTGGAAAGAAAGCAGCCATGTTTTTCTAACGTTGGACAACCCTTTTAAGTAATAGAGTATTCTGATAAAAACTTGTAGCTATAAAATGCTTTGCATTGTTGTGAGCATAGGGAAAAAAAGGTAGTCGTTCTCCATTAGCAATACTTCTCTCAAGCAGACATTTTTAACAAACGGAGTATTGAGAAGAGTTGTTGAAGACCAGAGACGCACACAAAGCGATGGTACTCCAATGCTATTAGCTCTGAACTCAAGGAACCTGCTGGAATGCAAGTACGCCAAACAGAATTGGTTTCAAAAGTTGTGCTCCCAACAAACCACACCTTCAAAAGTGGAAACAAAACCTAGACTCCTGCCTACACATAACAAAAGGACTAAGACTAAAGCTGGCCATACAGTTTAGATAGCTGTTGGTCAATCAATCGTTAGCTACTCCTTCAGACTTCCCCACACACGCACGGCTCGGTCGTGCGTCCCTGTATTCTGCATGGGGAGAGGGGCGTAAGTACAGACAACTACGGCTGCGAATTACTTCCTTACAAACAAAAGGATCAGGCAGGTTGAAATACTTATCGCCCCCAACATTTGCTGTCGGGGTGAATTATGGCACCACCATGCAGATTAGATGGTCGGCCGGTACTGCCAAAATTGGCAGGTTTGGTCGACATACATATATAGTCTAGATAAACCTTTAAACACACACACATATATATATATATATATACATACACATACACACACACACACACATACATGTATTATGGTGTTTTAATCAACTTTTAAAATTGGTTTTATCAGAAAAAAAAAGTAACATTTCGAGATACAGCTTCTATGCATCCTGGATACATAGAATCTGTATCTTGTGCTCAAACCCGAATCTGTCAGGTCAGTGGGACTGACCGATCAGATGACAGCGGGTCCTGCGTGTCTCTAAGTTTAGATGTGATCTCAAACAGGTGGATCCTGCGTGGAGCTGCTGTCACTCAAACAGTCAGTCCCGCTGACCTCACTGATTCAAGTTTGACCGCAAGATACAGCTTCTATGTATCCAGGATACATAAAAGCTGTATCTCAAAAGGTGAAAGAAAAAAAAGTTTAATAAAAGTGAATTAAAAAGTTGTTTAAAACACCAGGATTGTTTTATTTAAATTTAAAAAAAAAAAGAAGAAAAATCTAAGTGTTCAAAGGTTTACATAGCCTTTAAGGAGCTGACCAACGGAAGAGTGTGCTCTGGACTGACAAGTCGACAACTTTACATTTTTGGTAGAGGCAATTTGTAGAAAAGCTGGAGACTACTACATAGATTAAAGTCTACAGCCAACATTGAAAGATGGCAAAGGTTTCCATAGATTTGTTGCTACACTTCTGCAAATGTAGTGGGCGATTTGTTAGAATGAATGGAATTCTTAATGCGATGAAAAATATGCTTAGCTGTTATGCAATGACATTAGGGAGAAGCAGGGGTGGATCGGCCATTGGCTCTAGTGGAAGAAATCCCAGTGGGCTGGTGTGGCAATGGCAAGAGCTGGATGCGGACGACTCTTCCCGGTTCGAGAGAACCGGTTGTTAAAATGAAAGCCAGGGAGAAGAGGTATGCCGATCCGATCCTTCCTGAAGTCAATTGTATCCACGTCCTTAGTTAAATTAGGCAGGTGGCACAACAACGGCATCACGCCGCCCGGTTAGAAGAGACCAGGCCTGCATTGCTGGAGGATAGCATGGGAATAGAGACAGGTGAGAATGTAATGTTTGTTGGTTTTAAAGGCCCTGTGTGTGGCACTATCTACATCTAAGGGGAAAACAGTGGATGTGGCACTATCCACAGGAGGCAGTGTATGTGGCACAATCTACAGGGGGCACAGTGTGCAGCACTATTTACAGAGGGCACAGAGCGTGCTGTGCTTTATTTTTAGTGGATATAGCATGTGGCACTGTGTGTCTGTGGCACTTTATTTTCTAGGGGCACAATGTGCGAGAATTGTATTCAAGCACAGTGTATGGTACTATTGAATTCATGAGTGCAGTATCTGGCAGTTTGAGGAGTTTGTAGGTTCGGACTTGCTGAAATAGTGAGGAGCAACAGCCACCTGGGCGACAAACTCTTTAGAGGAAACATGTAGCTGGAAGAAGTCATCATAGGGGTCTGGGCCAAAAACAGGGAAAAGGGAAAGCGAACTACTCCATTCAGAGAACATGTCGCCTGTGAGTCACTGAATGTAAAATGTTTATTCACCCTCTGTAGTCACAGTGTGATTTGCAGCGAGATAATGGGTGGTACTAGGGATGCACGATGCATCGAAACTTCGATACTGTTTCGATGCCGTGCACCCTCAAACGTTTATATACCGTTAATTCATGAATTTCGATACAAAGCTGTTCCAATGCACAGCTTAGCATTGTAACACATGAATCTATGAGAGCGGGGCTGCGACTGTGTAATACAGCCATTGCCCGCTCAAGAGTCCTGACAAGTGCGAGCACATTCAGCATGATGTGATGCAACCAGCGCTGCACTAATGCGCGGCAGCACTGAAGACAGAACATGGCCATCGCACTGCAAAACACCCCCATGTTCGGTCTTCAGTGCCTGCGCTCATTAGTGCAGCGCCAGCTGCATCACCTCATGCTGACCATGCGCATTTGTCATCAGGAGCGGGGCAATGACTGTATTACACAGTCGCAGTCCCGCTCTAATGGCGGAGATGAGAGAAACCTCTAATTTCCGCCGCTATTCCCCTGAATGTTGCGATCAAATCTGACTGCAGCATTCAAGGGGAAAACAAGAAGGGGGGATGCCCCTTGGATCGCGTCACAGGGATCCCATCACAGGAATCCCTGTGACGCAATTGAGGGACATACCATATATGGGCAGACAGCCCAGGGTCCATTGAAGGACCCCAGGGCTGTCTGACCATATTTCCTGTTGTTAGGGCATACTTAGGTATGTCCTAACAACTGCCTGTGTACTATCCGTACACAGGCTAACGTACTGGCATATAGATATATACCAGTACATAAAAGTTTAAAAATAAAAAAGCAAAAACAAAGTTAAGTTAAATTTAAAAAAAATACACATACACATTTTTTACAATAAACATTAAAATAAGTCTCAATACATAAAATATACACATTCGGTATTGGCGCGGCCGTAATAACCTGCACAACAAATTTTTTGCGTCATTTATGATGTGTACGCTATAAAATAAAAACGACTCTTTCACTGATTAATGTAAGGCACGAGGTGTGATGAATGTAACGTCCATGTGCCTCACATTAATAGTAATTAACCCCATCATGTACCTTACACATTAACCCAAGGTTGTCAATTATGACTGAGAAACATGATAGGGTTAATTACGATTAATGTGAGGCACATTCAAAATTCATCACACCACGTGCTTCACATGAGAAAATGGAAGAACTTATTTTTTTTTATTACTGTTGGCAAAGTATCGTTTTGGTATAGAAAATCGCAATACTAGACAAAAGTATCGTTATCGAAGTCCAAATTCTGGTATCGTAACAACATGAACCTATTGGTACATTCAGGAGATAGTCTTGCCAGTATACATGTATGAACAGTACCACTATTGACCATATAGGGCAAGACCCTAGTAAAACCAAGTAAACCTTGGTGCATTGACCCACAATGTCTAATATACAACCTATAGAATGAAGGGTACAATTAACACAACAAACAATGAAAAAATGTTTAAACTTTATTGAACAAATCACAATATTAAAAGATGAGTCATGCAAAGCACGACTAAAAACGTCTATCAAATGCAGAGGGCATGTGTACATGAATAAAGTATGACAAGGGCATGAGTATGTAGATGGTATGCATAAACAAATTCAGTCTATCTGGACAATAGTATAAAGCATAATGGCATAAACAATGTGGTATCAATCTCACAACTAAGTCCAGAAGGCTGAGGTGAAACAAAACTGCAGCACCAATACCCCTATAACTAGGCACCGTTAGAATCAGGTTAAGCTCACAGTGAGATGCAAACGATGGTGTCAGAAAGGGGTTTGGACAGAGTGATATATAAACAGTAAAGACATGCACATACTTATGTTGAGCACCTCTGCAGAGAGAGAACGTCAGACCCTCGTAACAACCCTAGGTGGTACCATTGTTTTTTTGTGGAACAACAACTCCCAGCATATCATTACCATTATGCAGGCCATACTGAGAGCTGTAGCTTTACATTGTACAAATTTATGTGGCAGGGGGTCAAACTGAATTTGAAAAACTCTGTACTGGGCTTTATTCTGGTGCTGTATATATATGTGCCGAGCTTGGTTCTGGTGCTGTATTTATTTATTTATTTTTGGTGCTGTATATATATGTACAGAGCTTTGTTCTGGTGCTGTATATATATGTACTGAGCTTTGTTCTGGTGCTGTATATATGTGCTGAGCTTGGTTCTGATGCTGTATATATGTGCCAAGCTTGGTTCTGGTGCAATATTTATGTACGGAGCTTGGTTCTGGCGCAGTATTTGTGTACGGAGCTTGGTTCTGGTGCAGTATGCACTGTGCCTGAAAATATGAGCAGGGCGTGGTCCTTCAGTCAGCTGAATAGTGGGAGTTCTGGGAGTGGAACCCCTACCAATCGGATATCGATAACCTATCCTAAGGATAGGCCATCAATATAAAAGTCTCGGAGAACTCCTATAAAACTTTTGCACAGTACTGTAAAGGGCGGGTGGACCAAAACCTGTGGCTCAAGAGCTACATGCGGCTTGCGACTCCAAGTTGCGTGGTTTTTGCCATTAAAGCCCTACGTTATGACCACATGCACTGGCTAAAATAGGACATCCACGTTTACAATACTGCAGACATAGCCCAGCCCCCAAATTGAATTGTATAATACCAATGTGTCAAGTTTAACACTGAAATATTTATCAGCATATGTTTGCAATTTCATGATTTCCACTTTTGAGTTCAAATGTAGCTCAGGACTATCACCAAGTTGAATATAGCTCACAAGGTATAAAAGGTTAGGGACCTCTGGTAAAGGGTAAAATATTGCTGGCTCCACCATAAAATCAGCCCTCTTCTGATTATAAAACTTTCATTATAGCTTTGTTACAGCACCCCTCCTATTATCTTGATCATCGAGAACTGTCCGTCACAATAAATGCAATAGAACCTAGGATTCACCTGTTGACACGCCTGGGACATTTGTCTGGCTTAATATCCACTTCATAGTGGTAGACATCAATCTTGGGAATGTCCACTTCAAAGTAGTTGGCAAGAAGTTTTATTGGTTTCCCGACTGTGCCAATCCCAGGACGGCGTGGAGCTTGGAACACTTGCTGTATTGGTGGAGCAAACCCACTTTGGGCTGTCAGGAAAACAAAAAAGAGACAACACACATTGAAGTTACAATGGCTAGCAGTAATACACCACACATTGACATTTTTACCGGTTAAGTGTAACATATTAACCATCATTTTTACAGATATTTATTTTGCCAAAATGGTTAGGGGGGGGTTGTAAAAAAACGTGAAAAAAAATATAAATGGCTGTTTTCTTATAGAAATCGTGCTACTCTTGTCCATAGGCTGCATCTGGTATTGCAGCTCAGCCCCATTTCCTTGAATGGAGATGAGCTGCAATACAAGAAGCAGACCATGGACAAGAATGGTGCGCTTTATGGAACAAAAGCAGAATGTTTTTCTAAATTCATGAAACCCTTTTAATCACTGGAATGTACCAAAGTATAGCTTTTCCTAATGATCCACTTTCTGGCAATGCTTATGAATTTAGTGGGTTTTTTCTGCTCTTGAATGTAGCCAGATATGCATTTTTGTTAGGAAATGGAGAAAACCCTATATCCACAATAATATTTCATGTTAGATCTGCAGGGGAATATGATAAACAGGTAATGTCAAGGGCACCAATACATTTAGAGAGTTAATATTGAAATAAAAAAATGGTCATTTAAAAAAAAAATCATCAATAAGATTTTAGTTTTTTATTCAACGGTGGGCTTGCCAGTCAGGCACCCATACTTACCAATTGAATGAGGAGACCCTAAACTAGACAAAACGTAATGGCTGTATTACACAGCCGCAGATCAGAGAAACCTCTCATCTCCGCCGCTATTCACCTGAATGCTGCAATCAAAGCTGACTGCAGCATTCAGGGGAAAATGAGAATGGGGGATGCCCCTTGGATCGCATCACAGGAATCCCTGTGACGCAATTGAGGGACATACCATATATGGTCAGACAGCCCAGGGTCCATTGAAGGACCCCAGGGCTGTCTGAGCATATTTCCGATTGTTAGGGCATACTTAGGCAGTTGTTAGGACATACCTGTGTACTATGCGTAAACAGGCTAATGTACTGGCATATAGATATAAGTTTAAAAAAAGTAAAAACATAAAAGGAATATTAAATTTAAAAAAATACAGATGCACCTTTTTTAAAATAAGCATTAAAAGAAATCTCAATACATAAAATATACACATATTCGGTATTTGTGCGGCCGTAATAACCTGCACAACAATTTTTTTGCGTCATTTATGATATGTACGCTGTAAAAAAATTATGACAGTAAAACATGATGGGGTTAATTATTATTAATGTGAGGCACATTCAAAATTCATCACACCTCGCGCCTCATATCAGAAAATGGAAGAACTTTTTTTTTTATTACTGTTGCCAAAGTATCGCTTTGGTATCGCAATACTACACAAAAGTATCGGTATCGAAGTCCAAGTTCTGGTATCGTGACTTCCCTACTTCCGACTGGCATCTAAAAAAGCTATCCGAAGGCAGCATCCCAATCCTCTGGAGTCTAACTGGTGTATATTAAATCCGATGCAGAAACCGAGATTGTATCAGAAAATCTCTTGCACTAGTAACCGAAGCAAAAAATGACAGTTCTACCTCCCTCCACTCCTCTTCCAGATCAGGATTATCCCCCTTCCACCGAGTTAGGCCCCATGCACACCAACGTATTTTTTACTGTCCGTAAATACGGGTCCTTGGTCACACGTATTCGACCCGTATTACACCAGTATTTACGGACCCGTATTTTACAGGCACGTTTTCGCTGCAAAATTGCACTGCACTAATCGGCAGCCCCTTCTCTCTATCAGTGCAGGATAGAGAGAAGGGGCAGCCCTTTCCGTAGCAAAAGTAAAATAAATTCATACTTACCCGGCCGTTGTCTTGGGGACGCGTCCCTCTTTCGACATCCAGCCCGACCTCCCTGGATGACACGGCAGTCCATGTGACCACTGCAGCCTGTGATTGGCTGCAGCGGTCACATGGGCTGAAACGTCATCCCGGGAGGCCGGACTGGAGGAAGAAGCAGGGAGTTCTGGGTAAGTATGAACTGCTATTTTTTTTACACGTTGATTTATATTGTGATCGGAAGTCACTGTCCAGGGTGCTGAAAGAGTTACTGCTGATCGTTCAACTCTTTCAGCACCCTGGACAGTCACTATCCACTGACGTTGCCTAGCAACGCTCCCGTAATTACGGGTGCACACACGTAGTCACCCGTAATTACGGGAGCCCCATAATCTTCTATGGGCCTGCCCATGCCGTAATTACGGCCTGAAATAGGACTGAAATGTTCTATATTTTTAAACGGCACGGGCACCTTCCCGTAAGGATACGGGGAGGTACCCTTGGCCAATAGAAGTCTATTGGCCCATAATTACGGGCCGTAAATACGGCCTGTGATTACGGGCGTTTTTACGTTTGTGTGCATGGGGCCTAAAGGCTTTATCAAAAGGTCTGTAAACCGAGAAAACTTCCCTTAGATGCTATAATAAGACCATATCCATCATTATCGTATAGAAAAAAAATAGAAAAATCTATACACACCCATAAAAACAAATGTACAAAAAGTACATACAAGGATGGGGCAGTGCAAAAAATGGTGATAGCACAAGTCAATTTCAAAATTTCAACAAATGACATACTATATATACACCCACTATATGCACGACAATAATTCCCATGATAGGACCGGACCATAGTTACACCATAACAAAGTTAATATAGGTTGGGGTGTTGGACAGTGTATTGGCAGTAAATATGGCTTATGGTGGGTGAAGTATCATGTGATATAGGGTCCTATGGTTGTTTGATAAGTATCTATATTAACTTTGTTATGGTGTAACTATGGTCCTATCAGGGGAATTATTGTCGTGCATATAGTGGGTGTATATATAGTATGTCATTTGTTGAAATTGACTTGTGTTATCACCATTTTTTGCCCTGCCCCATGATATACACTGTCCTTGTATGTACTTTTTGTACATTTGTTTTTATGGGTGTTTTTTTTAAAACGGTATGTACAACTGTTCGTGTGTCTTTAAATAAAGATTTTTGTATTTTTTCTATACAATGATGGATACAGTCTTATTATAGCATCTAAGGGAAGTTTTCTCGGTTTACATATCTTATATGGGTTCCCATATGCAAATCAGTATATATTGATTACATGACCTTTAAACAATAGGTATTATTTTCTAAATTTGTTTATCAAAATGTCATTGGCCAAAGGACAGCAATAATGCGTATATTTGAGCAAGGACCTTTGAAAGGGTCGGGGCCCCAGAAGATCCTCCAGTCTAGAGAACCCCAACTGAGGCGACAGAGCCTAATTGGGCAAACCAAGCATGACGCAACTGGAGAAGGTGGAAAAAGACCAAAAACGACATTTTAAGCTTATTCTACCGGTCAATACGATTACGGCGGTACCAAATTTATAGTTTTTGTTTTTTTATGTTTTACTACTTTTACAAGGAAGAAACTAATTGTTAAAATTTAAATTTGTGTTTTGTCGTCGTATTCTGAGAGGCATAATTTTTTTTATTTTTACATCGATTGAGTGGCATGAGGGCTTATTTTGTGCGGGGTGAGTTGTTTCTGTGGGTACCATTTTGTGCTACATGAGACCTTTTGATCACATTTTATTTAATTTTTTGTGGGGTATGAAGTGACTGCGTTCATCATGCGCATTAAATAATGGTATATTGTAATAGTTGAGACTTTTATGGACGCAGCAATACCAATTTTTTTTTATTTTTTTTACATTGCTTCAGGGGAAATATGGGAAATGGGGACTTGAATGTATTGCAGTATATTGTCAATTTTACATGCTCCTGTTAATAGGGGATGAAGAAAGGCAGCCCTGGGTGCCTTTATTAGGCCCCTGGTCTGTCTTGACAACCATTGGCGCACCCCCGATCGCATTGCAGGGGGGCGGATAAGATGTCAGAGCGGGGCACCACCCCCTCTTTCTAACGTCTTAGATGCTACGATCGTGCTTGTCCGGGATCCAAGATGGCTGCTACAGTCTCAGACTTGCATGTGGAGAGTGTTGTCTGCAAGTCTGAGACATGCCCCCACCTCCTTCACTCCTCTCAGAAGGACAAGCACCAATGATGTCAGCGCTGTGTCCATCTCTTCTGACACTTCTCCTGCTGGGTCCTTGACAGGGGGTTCCGGCTGCAGCAACATCCTCACTGACAGCGCGTCAGTGGAGGACAGAGGAAGACAGCGCCAGTGTTGTCATGAATCAGCTTCTGTATGTAAGTATCACATTGTATGCTTGTAACGGTCTTATATGTTTTACGGTCTGTGTTTTTTTTTCGTACAGGATTCAGTATCTTGGACTACGTGAGATCGTCGTAGGATCGAATTTTTACCAATAAAATGGTCAAAGCGGGATGTGGTAGGGGGGGGGGTTATTTAAATAAAGTATTTTTTATACATTTTTCCACTGTATAACAGTACTAGTAATCGAGGTGTCTAACTGACACCTCTCCATTACAAATCGCTAGGGTTTGGCGTCAGCCAGAGGTGTGTTATGTCCACTTTTGGCTGACACCAACCCCTCCAATCTATTACCCCAGTACCCAACGCACCATGGGTGCTGGGAAGGGCCGAGGACTATTCACAGTCAGACAGCTTGATTACTAGCGCTGTTACAGTTGAAAAAATATATAAAAAACACTATTGAAATAAACTGCCCCCCTACAGCCCGCTTTGACCATTTTATTAGTAAAAATTTGATCCCACGACAATCCAACGTAGTCCAAGACACGGAAACGTTTAAAAAAAACACAGACAATAAAACATATAAGATTGTTACAAGCATACAATGTGATATACTTACATACAGAAGATGATTCATGACAACCCTGGCGCTGTCTTCCTCTGTCCTCCACTGATGCGCTGCTCTGTCGTCCACTGATGCGCTGTCAGTGAGGATGTTGCTGCAGCCGGAACCCCTGTCAAGGACCCAAAAGAAAATGGAGGAATTGCAGTTTGTTTTTTTTAATTCCACCCCACATAATTTTTTTTTTACAGTTCCCAGTACATTATATGGTACTTTAAATTGTCGTAATAGAAAACTACAACTTCTCCCGCAACAAACAAGCCTTCCCGCCACCCAATTGACAGAAAAAAAAAAAAAAAAGTTATGGCTCAAACAGGGCCGGCCTTAGGGGTGTGCGACCTGTGCCTTTGCACAGGGCGCATCACTCCAGTAGGTGGAAGGGGGCGCTGCGCTGGCTCCCTTCCCCTGCTTGTTTCAGAAACGCCCGGGCTCGACCTATCTGCACGGGCGCTTCTTCACTGAGTGCCGTCGCTACCGCTGTAGCAGCAATAGCGGCTGATAGCGCCACTGTAGCTTCCTGAAGGCGCGGAACCCCCGTGTGGCCGGGGATTCTGCTCCTGGAGCGCTCTGCTTGATGTCTCTCTCCATATATGGACAGTGACATCCCCAATGACGTCACTGTCCATAAATGGAGATAACAGGAGCTTCTCCTGGAGTGGAATCTCCGGTCACAGCATCGGCACCGCTGTGGACGGGGATTCCGCTTCAGGAGTTTCCCCTGATGTCACTGTCCATATATGGAGAGAGACCTCAAGCAAAGCGCTTCAGGAGCGGAATCCCCGGCCACACGTGGATTCTGCACCTTCATGGAGCTACAGTGGCACTATCTACAGGAAGGGGGGGTGCTATCTACCAGGGGGCCGTGTGGCGCTCCCTGCCAGGGGGCCGTGTGGCGCTAATTACTAATTAACCCCAGATCAACCAGGACTATAGAGTTGTGGTGTATTCCCATGTTAGTCTTAGCAAATGGTCCCTTAGTGTTATCCTGTACCCAGTGTCCCCGTATCCTGCTTCCTGTATCTTGTATCCCATGCTGTGTTTGTTCCTGTGTCTTATCCAGTGTTGGAGTCGTGTTGTGTCACCTGCCATGCCTTCTGTAATACACCACATCTGGTGTCATCTGCCACACCTGCTGTAATACACCCCGTCTGGTTTCCGCCTCTGACCTCTAATTGAAATTAATAGGAGGTAGAAAATAAAACTTTTGGTAGGGGTGCCCTGAGGACATTTTATTTTTTCCAGTGCTGCCTCGAGTCCGAAAAGGTTGGGACTGAGTAGTTTTGGCGGCACGAGGGAGACCTACACTATATTAGGAGGGTGGTTTTAATGTAATCAAAAAAAAGTATCCAAAAAGGAGACCCAAAGGTTCAAGCAGATACTAAACTGCTGCCGTCCCGGTATTGAGTGTTAAAAAAAAAAGAAGAAAGAGAGAAAAAATATGCCCTGGGACTTATCCAGCACACAATGGGGGGGGGGGAACAAGAAAAAAAAAAAATCACATAAGTTTTTAAAAAAAGAGAAAATTAAAATACAATTTACAAAAGAGGCTCATGCCTAATAAGTTTAAATACACTTTTTTTAAGACTTATTTAGAAAAATATGCAAATGTATTTTAATTGAAGAAAGGGGACTCATACCCTTTCTAAAAATAAAAAGAAGGGGGCCAATGTCCAACATTACATATAAAAATACACTCTGAAAAGACCTCCAGACCAAGTGCCAAAATTATCAAAAAATACAATCCACATTCACGCATGTCAAATAACAATACGATTTATGTATAAAATTAGACCCTGTATTACAGATCATAGATTCGATATTACCAAGATTCGTTATTACATTGTGAAACTGAATTATTTCACAATTATTTTGAACAAAATATTTAAGAGCATAGAGGACATCAATGCCACCCAAACTTACTACATGGAATATATAGAAGTTTTTACAAATAAGCTTAGGCCATATATGAATTCCCAGTAATGACTATTCAAGGAGCAATGTCAGAAGGTAGTACCTGTGTGGGATTTACACAGGTGATGGTATACAATATGGATCTATAGATCACCACGGCTGCAGCGTTAAGCCAGCAGAGAAAGTATATCAGATAACCTGAGTCATTCATGGCCTTTCAGTAATATTCAGGTAAAAATATATAAAAAATGGTGCCAGTGTGGAATTGGTACAAATAGTAATATATCAAACTATATAAATTACTATGGCTCTGATACTAAACCAGTCAAGATGGTATACAGTTAGGCCCAAAATTATTTGGACAGTGACACAAGTTTTGGCATTTTAGCGGTTTACCAAAGCATAGTGAATATACAGTTATATAAATCAATATGCATTATTTTCTATGAGCCTGGACCGCAGAACACGGCCGTAATAAGACATGCCCGTTCTTTCTTCGGTCCAGGCTCCTGGGCCATGCACGGACCGTGGAAACCACGGTCGTGTGCATGGCCCCATAGAAATGAATGGGGTCTCAATTCTGTGGATTTTCGGGGGAATTGTGGCCGCAAAAGCACGTTCATGTGCATGGGGCCTAATGTGTAGCGGCCTCTTTTATTAGGGACCACGGTGAAGAAAATCCTCTTCACAACCTCTACCCAAGTGACGAACACTCTCCTGGAAGTAGGTGTATCCGTATCTAAGTATACCATAAAGCGAAGACTTCATGACAGCAAATACAGAGGGTTCACCACAAGGTGCAAACCATTAATCAGCCTCAAAAATAGAAAGGCTAACTAATGATTACGGTGGCCAAACTACCAATTCCACTCCACTGGAAATCAACCGAACTTCCAACTTTCCGTGAGTGGTTGGATAAGATGGACTCCATTTGCAGGATTGAGGAGCTCTTGAGCTGGTAACTCAGAAAACATGTTAACTATCTGAAGGTGTGAACACCATGGCTAACTTTCCGTGCCTCTATCCCCTCCCCACCCCGAGTTGAGACTCATGATCTTTAGTTGGTAGCCAAAATTGGAAACCTTATGACTGCACGGGTTCCCTCCAAATATGAAGACGCCAACATTACTCCTCTTACTCTAATACTATGCATTGCATCAGATTTCTCTTATATATTATCTTATTGATTTAATTTTCTCATACTGTGACACGGGTACCTTGTATATAGTTACTACTGTTTATAGTCTAATGTTTCTCGTCCTGTATTATCATTTTCGCTAGGAACTTCGGCCTGCGTGCCGTAAGCTTCCTCTCATGTTCCTTGTGATCAGGATGTTCTCTTGTTGTTAATCTTCAATAAAAACAAAGATTTGAGAAAAAAAAATATAATAGAAAGGCCAGATTAGACTTTGCTAAACAACATGTAAAGAAGCCGCCCAGTTCTGGAACAGCATTCTTTGGACAGATGAAACAAAGATCAACCTGTACCAGAATGATGGGAGGAAGAAAGTATGGAGAAGGCTTGGAACGGCTCATGATCCTAAGCACACCACATCCTCTGTAAAACATGGTGGAGGCAGTGTGATGGCATGGGCATGCATGGCTGCCAAAGGCACTGGGTCACTAGTGTTTATTGATGATGTGACTGAAGACAGAAGCAGCCGGATGAATTCTGAAGTGTTCAGAGATATATTTTCTGCTCAGATTCAACCAAATGCAGCAAGGTTGATTGGACGTCGCTTCACAGTACAGATAGACAATGACCCAAAACATACTGCGAAAGCAACTCAGGAGGTTTTTAAGGCAAAGAAGTGGAATATTCTGCAATGGCAAAGTCAATCACCAGATCTCAACCCGATCAAGCTGCATTTCACTTGCCTTAGACAAAACTTAAGGCAGAAAGACCCACAAACAAGCAACAACTGAAGACAGCTGCAGTAAAGGCCTGGCAAAGCATCGCAAAGGAGGAAGCCCAGCGTTTGGTGATGTCCATGGGTTCTAGACTTCAGGCAGTCATTGCCTGCAAAGGATTCTCTACAAAGTATTTAAAAAAAAAAACATTTTATTTATGGTAATGTGAATTTGTCCAATTACTTTTTAGCTCCTGAAATGAGGAGGCTGTGTAGAAAAATGGTTGCAATTCCTAAATGTTTCACAGGATTTTTTTTAGTTAACCCCTTGAATTAAACCAGAAAGTCTACACTTCAATTGCATCTCAGTTGTTTCATTTCAAACCGAATGTGGTGGCATGCAGAGCCCAAATCATGAAGATTGTGTCACTGTCCAAATAATTCTCGACTTAACCGTATAAGCTTTCTACAAGCAGGCTAGGCCATTTTATGATCTCTAAGTAATAGTTAGTTGAGCAATAGTTTCAGAGAATAGTGCCTGTATAAAATTTGCACTAGTAATAATATACTATGGAGTCATGTAAATCACTGCAGCTCAAAAAATAAACCAGCAAAGGAGATCTATATGCCTATTCTAAACAAATTAAGCCATTTGGAGGAATGGCAATTCAAGCAATAATATCCCGGAAAAGAGTGCCTATATGGAATTTGCACTTTGTAATAGCATGGTATAGAAGTATGTAGATCACTGTGCTCAAATATTAAACCAGCAAAGGAGATTTTTTTTTTTTTAACCAGCTATAAATGACCTCTCCGTATTAGCTATTCAAGCGATGTCAAAAATGAAACTTATTCAAATTTCTCAGATTTTTTTCCTTATTTCAGAGAACCCCATGATGTTACTAAGTGTAATTGCTTACATAGAGATTGCAAAAATATTTCCACAATCTGTTTAGATGCAGTTCATGCAAAACATACAAGCTGAAAGCATATACTCATCTGCTCCTTCAGATTTTTTTTAGAGTTCCATTGTGCCATTAGGTGTGGTCCTTTTCATGTAATTGGCTAAGAATTCTTGCTTATCCAGAATGTTAACCCCCTTCCCGCTCCTGGATGCTCTATTAGGTCATGGTAGCTATATCGTTCACGCTCCATGACCTAATAGTACGTCCTGCAATCAGCACAGCGGTAGGCGCGCCCGGCGCGTTCATGAACTGTGATAGCTGCTGTTTCTGACAGCAGGCTATCACAGCATAATGTGCCGGGACCATTTACTATGGTCCCACCTCGCCGATCGCCGCTATTGGCTAGGCAGTGACTAACTGACCAATAGCAGCGATCGGTCTCATTCAGCACAGCGGTGCTCGTGCCCGCGCGTTCATGAGCTGTGATAGCTGCTGTTTCTGACAGCAGGCTATCACAGCATAATGTGCCGGGACCAGTTGCTATGGTCCCGCCTCGGCGATAACTGCTATTGGCTAGTCTAACTGACCAATAGCGGTCATCAGTCTCTTCACTTCCTCTCCCTGACATCACATCCTGCTGCAACCGCCCTGAACGCCTCTGTTGGCGTTAGCGAGACGTTCAGAGCGGTTGTGAGCAGAGAGACAGAAGAGAAAAAAAGTGAAAAAAAGTTTCAAAAAAGTTTTTTTTGCTTCCCACCTCCCCATCCACTACCCACTCCTGTTCCCTTCCTCTTTGAGTTCCACCCACGTTTTTTGGTCAGTGATCTATCACTGACCACTTTTCAGTCCTCAGGACCAAATTTCTTGGTCCCTGGGGATTTTTTTTTCATTTTTTTTCTATATAAAACAAAAAAATAGATAGAAAAATAAAAAAAATAAAAAAATAAATAGTTAGTTTAGCCAATTTTGACAATTTAACTGGTTAGTTTAGTATTAGGGTTAGTTAGTGTCAGGGAACCGTCAAAAAGTGTAGTTAGGTATAGTGGTCAGGGAATTTAGCGTCAGGAATCGGTCGCCGTAGTTAGGTTTAGCATTAGGGATCCATCACTGTAGTTAGGTTTAGTGTCAGGGAAGCTCGCAATAATCTAGATAGGTTTAGTGTCAGGGAATCGTCGCCGTAGTTAGATTTAGCGTTAGGGAAGTTCACATAAAATTTAGTTAGGTTTAGTGTTAGGAACCCTCGCCCTAGTTAGCTTTAGTGTCAGGGAAATCCACTTGCTCTCTAAAAACAAAACACGCATTTGTGCTAGCCTATTGCTCCCAGTTAGGGATTTATTTTTTTGCTGAATATACATTTTATCTTAGCACAACAAGCATGTCCCAACGGACATTTACTGCTGAAGAGGCGTATGCATTTCTGGCCTCCGACACAGACTCGTCGGATGGTGAGACACTGTTTTATTTGTCTACCTCCTCATCCAGCGATGAAGAGGAGGGACCCCCTAGGAGACGCCCCAGGACCACCACGATAGTTGAAATCCCTGAGAGAAGTGACCCCACAACAAGTGATACCCCCGAGCGAAGTGACTCCATTTGGACGCCCACACCAGACAATTATGAACCCCAAATCCCAGAGTACACGGGCAGCTCAGGGATAAAATTTAACACGGCAGGGCTCAGTGAGATGGACTTTTTCAAGTTCTTCTTCACTGATGACTTTATAGAGCTAATGGTCTCCCAGACTAATTTATATGCCCAACAGTATATAACAAAGAACCCCACATCCTTTTATGCCCAATCCCACAGATGGACTCCTGTAGACGCAGCAGAGCTGGGCAAGTTCTGGGGACTGCTCTTGAACATGGGGCTTCTGAAAAAGCCATCCATTAGGACCTACTGGAGCACGGACATCTTATACCACACCCCGATATACCGTATGGCCATGTCCAGGATGCGTTATGAGGCAATACTTTGCTTCCTACATTATGCCGATAATAAGCAGTGCCCACCCCGAGATGACCCCAGTTTTGACCGTTTAGATAAACTGAGACCCCTATTAGACCATTTCAGTGCCCGGTTTGCCCAAGCATACACCCCCGAGAAGTGTATTTCTATTGAGGAGTCCCTGGTACATTTTAAAGAGAGGCTTCAAATCCGCCAGTACCTGCCGAGTAAGAGGGCAAGGTATGGCGTGAAGATGTATAAGCTGTGCGAGAGTGCATCAGGGTATACCTACAAATTTAGGATATATGAAGGGAAGGACAGCAGTATTCAGCCCCCAGAATGCCCCCCCCCCCTTACTGGGAATTAACGCAAAAATTGTGTGGGATTTGGTGCACCCACTGCTGGACCAGGGTTACCACCTCTACCTGGATAATTTTTATACCAGCGTCCTGCTCTTCAAGAACCTCGCTTCCAGAAGTACTGCGGTATGCGGCACTGCTAGAAAAATTCTGAGAGGCCTCCCTAAAACACTGCTTGGGCAAACACTAAGAAGGGGTGAGAGCAGGGCAACATATTGTGTGTCAAGTACAAGGACAAGAGAGATGTCCTTGTATTGACAACAAAACATGGCCACACCAGTACCCATGTACCAGTACGAGGTACCAGTACAGAGACCCCCAAACCAGATTGCATCCTGGACTACAATAGGTACATGGGAGGGGTAGACTTGTCAGATCAAGTCCTGAAGCCCTACAGCGCCATGTGGAAATCGAGGGTGTGGTATAAGAAGCTGGCCGTGCACATCATACAGATGGCATTGTACAATGCGTACGTGCTACGTCGATGTGCAGGCCAGAGGGAAACTTTCCTAGAATTTCAAGAGGTGGTTATCAAAAACCTAATCTTTTGGGAACAGGAAGGGGGGGAACCCAGTACTTCTGGAAGCGAGGCCACACGTATCGTACCAGGGCAACACGTTCCAGGAGAAGTTCCCCAAACCAGTGGGAAGGGAAAGAGTCAAAAGAGGTGCAGAGTCTGCTATAAGACGGGGATAAGGAAGGACACAATATACCAATGCGACACATGTGCCGAAAAACCAGGGCTCTGTATAAAAGTTTTAAAATTTACCATACATCCCATGATTTTTAATTTACCCTGATGCACTCCGCACAGCTTATCCCCCTCATCTTTCCCTTCTGAGCCCTGCCGTTTGCCCAAGCAGCAAATAACAGCCACATGTATTGCCGTACCCGGGAGAACCCACATTACAATTTATGGGGTGTATGTCTCCGGTGGCACATGCTGGGCACAATATATCGGACACTGAATTGCCATATATGTATAGGAAATTGCAAATCTCACTCTGCACCATCTGCTGCGCATTAACTTTTACACAATAACTGTGGGGTCAAAATGCTCACTACACCTCTAGATGAATGTCTTAAGGGGTGTGGTTTTTAAAATGGGGTCACTTCTCGGGGGTTTCAACTGTACTGGTACCTCAGGAGTTCTCCATACATGACTTAGCACCAGAAAAGCTCCAGTAGGCCAAATGGTGGTCCTTCCCTTTCGAGTCCTCCCATGGGCCCAAACGGCAGTTTATCACCACAAATGGGGTATTGCCGCATTCAGGAGAAATTGGGCAACAAAATCGGGCATTTTGTTCCCTATGAAAATAAGAAATTTTGGTCAAAAATGACATCTTATTGAAACAAATGTCATTTTTTTAATTTCACAGCCCAATTCAAATATGTGCTGTGAAAAAACTGTGGGGTCAAAATGGTAACAACAACCATAAATGAATTCCTTGAGGGGTGTAGTTTCCAAAATGGGGTCACTTTTGGGGGATTCCTACTGTTTTGGCACCACAACACCTCTTCAAACCTTGCAGCTGCCTAAAATATATTCTAATAAAAAAGAGGCCTCAAAATGCACTAGGTGCTTCTTTGCTTCTGAGGCTTGTATTTTAGTCCACGAGCGCACTAGAGGCACGTGGGACATTTCTAAAAACTGCAGAATGTGGACAATACATATTTAGTAGTGTTTCTCTGGTAAAACCTTCTGTGTTACAGAAAAAAAAAATGGAATAAAATTTAATTTCTGCAAGAAAAATGAAATTTGCATATTTCACCTCCACTTTGCTTTAATTCCTGTGAAATTAAAGGGTTAATAAACTTTCTAAATGCGGTTTTGAATAATTTGAGGGGTCTAGTTTTTAAAATGGGGTGTTTATGGGGGTTTCTAATACATAGGCCCCTCAAAGCAACTTCAGAACTGTACAGGTACCTAAAAAAAAAAAGGCTTTTGAAATTTTCTTAAAAATATGAGAAATTGCTGTTTATGTTCTAAGCCTTGTAACGTCCAAGAAAAATAAAAATGTTCAAAAAACGATGTCAATCTAAAGTAGACATATAGGAAATGTTAATTAGTAACTATTTTGTGTGGTATAAGGCGGGATTCACACGACCGGGTCGTTCCCGAGCCCGAGTGTCGGCCGGTAAAATCGGCCATTTTGCCCGGCCGGTTTGCATTAAGTTTTGCATTCGTGCCGGGCCGGGCAGATCCGGACAGTGACATCAGCGGCAACTCCTGAAGGGGAATCCCCATGTGTTCGGGGATTCCGCTTCAGGAGTTTCCCCTGATGTCACTGCCCAGATATGGACAGAGACATCAAGCGCTCTGTCCAGGAGCGGAATCCCCGAAAACACGGGGATTCCGCTCCTTCAAGGAGCTAAAGTGCGGCTAGCACATAGCAGAGCGGGGAGATACCTCCCCGCTCTGCTATAATGGCGTCGCTACAGTAGTAGCAGCCGCAGCAGCAGCTGCAGTTGCTAGCGGCGCCATCGAAGGTGTCGCCGGGCCAGGGTGCTTTTCAAGCAGGGGAAGGGAGCCAGCGCAGCGCTCCCTTCCACCTGCTGTACACCCCGGCCCTGCCACACAGTGTACAGCGATGCCATTCGTCAGAATGGCATCAACTCCTCCTCCTCACATGCACTCTGCGCTGTGAGGAGGAGGAGATAGAGCGCAAGCTCCGGAAAACCCGGCCATCACTCGGGACACATCCCGGTGATGGCTGTGTATTACCCGGCCCCATAGACTTCTATGGGAGCCGGGCGGCCGGGTGAAGATAGAGCATGTCCTATTTTTTGACGGCCGGTTTTCCCGTCCGTCAAAAAATCGGTCGTGTGAATAGCCCCATTAGGGGTCTATTATTCCTAATGCAGCCGGGTGCCGGCCGATTTATGAACGGCCGGCACCCGGCCGGGAAACCCTGCCGTGTGAATGAGACCTAACGATATGCCTTACAAGCAGATGCATTTAAATTCAGAAAAGTGCTATTTTCTCTACATTTTGCTATTTTTCACAAATAAACACTGTATCGACCAAATTTTACCACTAACATAAAGCCCAATGTCTCACGAGAAAACAATCTCAGAATCGCTTGGATAGGTTTAAGCATTCCGTAGTTATTACCACATAAACTGAAATATGTCAGATTTCAAAAATAGGCTCTGAGCCTTAAGGCCCAAACTAGGCTGCGTACTTAAAGGTTTAAACATATTGTTGCTGTAAGGAAGTGAAGGGTTTATACCCAGAAAAAAAAAGCATGCATGCTAAAAAGTAGTGGAAGTCCAGGTTCAGATAAACAGAGGTAATAAGACTAGTGAGGTATGGCAAACAACCCAACGAGTCAGGTGCACGGAGTGATGACATCACTCACGTCCGTGCTCTCTTCTCATTGGCTGACCCGTTTCATCCCATACAGGATTTCCTCAGAGCCGGTAAACTGCTAAATACGTCTATGCTTTATATAATGATGCAATTAGGAGTATACTCTACAATATTTAATATTTCAGCATACATATATGCAAAGAGTCAAAGGAAGTTGTTGTATACCAACTAATAGAGGGAAATTATATCATACACATATCCTATGGATCTTTATAGATAATCATTTCATAAAGGGGGTATCCAACAAGGGTGGCAGGGATTTTAATGTTATGGCTGAACAGTGTACATCTCTCATATATTGTCCAGGTAACACAATGTAGTACCTGGGAAACTAGATCTAAACTAGTGAAGACCATTTAGATGCACAAGATTCTTTATAGAAAAGTATATGTCGTAACCACAGTCTCATAAAAGAGACATATGTACTGTAAATATGATTTCACGTTACCATATAGGGTAAAAAGGGCGAGTTGCCTTTTCAAACTCTATAGCTGCACTAAAAATGTTGTGTCGCATATAAACCAAACTGTTGTGCAACTAAATGTTTTCCTATCGGCTGCAACTGTAGG
Source organism: Rhinoderma darwinii (assembly GCF_050947455.1). Classification (NCBI taxonomy): domain Eukaryota; kingdom Metazoa; phylum Chordata; class Amphibia; order Anura; family Rhinodermatidae; genus Rhinoderma; species Rhinoderma darwinii. Next base: position 277,625,124 of record NC_134688.1, read on the forward strand.
TTGGCAAAAGCCTTTGTAAAGACCCACTTCAAAAAATTGTGATAGGGGATGGGGGGGTGCGGATTCGATGCGTATAGTGTTTTTGCATTTTTTCAAATCAAATGTATTTATAAGGGGTGAATGTAGACTGGCAGATGTCTCACTGATGGGCATAGAGACATCTGCCCACCCAGGTTGAGAACACCATCTTCCCCTTTTCTCCGAGATTTTCTGCAATATTAAACATTTCGGTTCAAAGTAGCTACTCAATTCCTCCTGCCTACTTGGGTCAAAATCTCAACCTGATCATACTGTAAATTTAGGTCATGTGTGCCAATATAACAGAACACAATAAATGCTGAATGGTAATCTGCTGCCCATTATGTTTATTTCTAGTCCGCTGAGAGATTTCTATTATCTCGTTTGAATACACATATTGGATTGTCTAAAGCTGGGCCCACCCATAGGGTTATTATTTTTGTGTGCTCTGCCAGATAAAGTGTTATATACAACATTCACTTTGGAAAAAATAAGTCCATAAAGAAATAAATAAAAACAGGGTCACTTTCACTGTAGAATGTTTTTTTTGCTTTGCTATGATGTTCAGTTTTCTATGCAAAAACATATGTGACATCTAGGCCGAATTTATATCAGTCTATCGAAAAATGAACCAGCTTTAAAAAAAAAAAATGCTAGTTGGATGCATAAACCTTTCCATTAGTATGTTGCCATTACAACCATGTCCATGGTTTCTAAACGGATGTCTCTACTTTCCCATGGAAAAAAAACAAAAAACATGCACACCATCTCCCATCACACTTCTGTCAGTTTATTCATCGAATTCCTGGAGGTGGGGACAGATCTGGGACCAGAACAAAAGGAGGACGATCAGAAGTAGCATCCTACAGCTCAGGGAAGAACAGGGTGCTAGTTGGTACACCCCATATCAAGGAAGCTATATAGATGGACATAGGCACAGCATGCACACATGCTTATGATAGCATACATTCTAACTATACTGGTAAATTACAGTGAGACAAGTCATCTACTCTGGTACATAACTCTTTATATAAATCACAGTTACGTAATTATTGAAAAAAAAAAAAAATGTAGTCCATGTGATTGCTGCAGCAGTCACATGGGATGAAAATTTAACCCAGGAGGCTGGGCTGCGCTCAGAAGAGAGGATCGCGTCACCACGACTACAGCAAAGGGTAAGTATAAGCTTTTTTTATTAATTTCAAATACAATACCTTTTATTTTTCCTCACACTTGTGATTTTTTTTGCAGTGGAATCACAGTGTTTCTGCTGCAAAAGTCTAAAGAAAAGCCTCTTAAAATTGACATGCTGCGGATGTACTACGTTGCAGAGTTTCTGCAATGAAATCCGCGGCGGAAAATCCGCAGGGCTTTTGCCTAGTGCGCTCCAGCTTTGCATTGCACGCTCAGTCTTAAAGAGGTTCTGTCACCACATTATAAGTGCCCCATCTCCTACATAACGAGATCGGCGCTATAATGTAGGTGACAGCAGTGCTTTTGATTTAGAAAAACGATCTATTTTAAACCACTTTATGAGCGATTTTTAGCTTTATGCTAATTAGTTTCTTAATGCCCAAGTGGGCGTTGTACAGAGGAGTGTATGACGCTGATCAAAGTAAAAACACGCCCACTTGGGCATTAAGAAACTCGGTAGCATAAAGCTAAAAATCGCTCATAAAGTGGTTTAAAATAGATTGTTTTTCTAAATAAAAAGCATTACTGTCACCTACATTATAGCGCCGATCTCCTTATATAGGAGATAGGGCACTTATAGTGTGGTGACAGAGCCTCTTTAATGCTAAATAAAGTAAACATAAATGCACCTAAATAGACAACATGCAGTATAGACCATTGGCCTCAAACACACGGCCCGCATGCGGCCCCTGAAGCGGTCATCTGCGGCCCGTGGGGCACTAAAGCTCCCTCGGGAGAGGAGAGAGCAGGCTGAAGGACGGCGCGGGCGCTCCTACATGACGTCATGAATGAGCTCAGTCCCTTTCCCACGCTGCTGGATCGTTGGTGGTAGGTGAGCAATGGCCACACGTCCCCATGTAGATAGTGCAACCCACCAGTAGATAGCGCCCCACACACCGTTCTCTGTTGACAGTGCTACACCCACCCCCCTCACTGTAGTTAGCTCCATTGGGGCTAATACACACATACATTATATTAGATTATATATATATATATATATATATATATATATATATATATATACACACACACACACACACCATATACACACACATACATACACACACACACACACACACACACTACCGTTCAAAAGTTTGGGGTCACCCAGACAACTTATATTTATCAAATGAGTTGCAAAATGACTAGAAAATATAGTCAAGACATTGACAAGGTTAGAAATAATGATTTTTATTTCAAATAATAATTTTCTCCTTCAAACTTTGCTTTCGTCAAAGAATACTCCATTTGCAGCAATTACAGCATTGCAGACCTTTGGCATTCTAGCTGTTAATTTGCTGAGGTAATCGGGAGAAATTTCACCCCATGCTTCCAGAAGCCCCTCCCACAAGTTGGATTGGCTTGATGGGCACTTCTTGCGTACCATACGGTCAAGCTGCTCCCACAAAAGTTCTATGGGGTTGAGATCTGGTGACTGCGCTGGCCACTCCATTACAGATAGAATACCAGCTGCCTGCTTCTTCCCTAAATAGTTCTTGCATAATTCGGAGGTGTGCTTTGAGTCATTGTCCTGTTGTAGGATGAAATTGGCTCCAATCAAGCGCTGTCCAGAGGGTATGGCATGGCGTTGCAAAATGGAGTGATAGCCTTCCTTATTCAAAATCCCTTTTACCTTGTACAAATCTCCCACTTTACCAGCACCAAAGCAACCCCAGACCATCACATTACCTCCACCATGCTTGACAGATGGCGTTAGGCACTCTTCCAGCATCTTTTCAGTTCTGCGTCTCACAAATGTTCTTCTGTGTGATCCAAACACCTCAAACTTCGATTCGTCTGTCCATAACACTTTTTTCCAATCTTCCTCTGTCCAATGTCTGTGTGCTTTTGCCCATATTAATCTTTTCCTTTTATTAGCCAGTCTCAGATATGGCTTTTTCTTTGCCACTCTGCCCTGAAGGCCAGCATCCCGGAGTCGCCTCTTCACTGTAGACGTTGACACTGGCGCTTTGCGGGTACTATTTAATGATTCTGCCAGTTGAGGACCTGTGAGGCATCTATTTCTCAAACTAGAGACTCTAATGTACTTGTCTTGTTGCTCAGTTGTGCAGCAGGGCCTCCCACTTCTCTTTCTACTCTGGTTAGAGCCTGTTTGTGCTGTCCTCTGAAGGGAGTAGTACACACCGTTGTAGGAAATCTTCAGTTTCTTGGCAATTTCTCGCATGGAATAGCCTTCATTTCTAAGAACAAGAATAGACTGTCGAGTTCCACATGAAAGCTCTCTTTTTCTAGCCATTTTGACAGTTTAATCGAACCCACAAATGTAATGCTCCAGATTCTCAACTAGCTCAAAGGAAGGTCAGTTTTATAGCTCCTCTAAACAGCAAAACTGTTTACAGCGGTGCTAACATAATTGCACAAGGGTTTTCAAGTGTTTTCTAATCATCCATTAACCTTCTAACACAGTTAGCAAACACAATGTACCATTAGAACACTGGAGTGATGGTTGCTGGAAATGGGCCTCTATACGCCTATGTAGATATTGCATGAAAAACCAGACGTTTGCAGCTAGAATAGTCATTTAGCACATTAACAATGTATAGAGTGTATTTCTGATTAATTTAATGTTCTCTTCATTGAAAAAAAACCTGTGCTTTTCTTGCAAAAATAAGGAAATTTCTAAGTGACCCTAAACTTTTGAACGGTAGTGTATATACACATACATATATATACACACACACACACACACACACACACACCTACCACATATAGATACACATTATATATATATATATATATATATATATATATATATACACATATATATATATATACATATACACACACACATTTAATTCCTTATCTATTGCAACTGACCATAAAAGGTCACGACCAGACAAACAAACACACTAATAGGAAAGTGAGGGGAAGAAAAAGACAAGGCCCAAAAAAAAAAAAAGTTGGAGTCAAACCATCCCTTCAAATAGTATTAGCCCTTCCAGTCTTGTGAGGAACCTCACAAGAGTTTGATACTCGGCCGATTTCTGGAATTTCATCCAGGGACACCATAATTTGTGAAATCTATAGTATGTGTTGTTCGAGCAAGAGATTAAAGTTCCCCATTTGCATAAAGTCATTGACTTTTGATACCCAAAGGGAAAGCATAGGAGCGGTTTGTTTCTTCCACATTATTGGAATATTCTCGCAGCCATAAGTAGGAAGCATAATAGTGATTGTTTAAGAGAGATAGGTGGAGTCTCGCTATGACAAAGGAGGAACAATGAGTATTGAGAAGTGTACTGATTTCATTTCTACATCTCCAACATTTGGGTCCGCAGATGTACAAAAGATCTTTAACATGATGGTACTCTATACCATCTGGAAAGTAATTTATAGTTAGCTTCCTGAAAGCGAGAACTAATGGAGGATTTACGGGTCAAAGTAAAGATCTTCTGCCTCTGGATAGGGGGATTTTAAGGTCCGCTTCCCATTGAATCATGAAGGGTGGAGGTAGTTGTCCAGGAGGACTCTGGAGGAGCGCATAGGTCAGGGAAAGTGAATGCCTAATCAAACCCGACCCTAGGCAGTGTCTCAAATGCGGTTTTATCTTGTGTGTAAGATTCTAGTAAGGGGAGAGATACCAAAAAAAATTCTTAATTGCATAGATCTCCTGGGCCCCAATGACTTAGGTCCCAGCAGGCTCAAAGCATGTGGAGAGAGCCAGTGATTATCCATTTGTAAGTCATAGACTCTAAATTTACCAGAGGACACCCAGGTGCGAGGTCATCTACTCCTGGGAGAGAAACGAGGGTTACCCAAAATAGGATATTGAGATGAATTGCATAGTAATAAAAAAAGAGCAGACTTTTGGATTCACGCAACATTGCAATGTTGGGCCTATAGTGGGATGGAGACGTAAAGATTGTAGATACAAAGGCTCCAGCTATTCGAGTTTATTGAGAAGGTTAATTGGTTCATAGCCATGGAGAAAACATTCTATGTAAAAAGGCGGGCGAGGAAAAAAATGTTGCCCTGGCTGGATGGGTGAGGCTGAGCTCCAGCCGCTTTGGCCAGGAATATAATCTTTATGGCAATTCTAGGGGGATGTAGGAGGTCAAATCATTGGAGCAATTTCTCTGTTTACACCTTTGGAATTTCACAGGTGCTGAAGGACTTCTCTACTTCACTGCAATGTAGACTAGTCTGATAATGGTCTTCTGAAACTGGAAATGTTTGATAGCTGTAACTATGTGGAACATTGGTGTAGCGTGTTTGGTTCAGTTAGGAGGTGGGGAGATATGGGATGTGGTTGCTTTTGTATTTGTACACTAATGTAAAATAAAAAATAATAATATTGTGACTTTTGTGAAAAGGGAGTGGTATTTAGGTGAAGTGATTCAGGCCTCCGCCAGAATGCCACATTATTATTAACATGTGGCATACTACTGCCATACAGCCGCTATGTGCACAAAGCACCCTTAAAGAGGCTCTGTCACCACATAAGTGCCCTATCTCCTACATAATGTGATCGGCGCTGTAATGTAGATAACAGTAGTGTTTATTTAGAAAATCAATTTTTACCAAGTTATGACCTATTTTAGATTTATGCTAATGACTTTCTTAATAGACAACTGGGTGTGTTTTTAGTTTTTGACCAAGTGGGCATTATAAAGAAAAGTGTATGACGCTGACCAATCAGCGTCATACACTCCTCTCCATTCATGTACTCAGCCATCGTGTTCTTACGAGTCACTTGCTGACACTCACTCACACATTAACTTTACTGAAGTGTCTTGAGAGTGAATAGACATCACCTCCAGCCAGGATGCGATGTCTATTCACAATCCCGACACTTCAGTAACTTTTGTGTGGGACTTACAGCACAGCACATCGAGATCACGCTGTGCTGTCATTTACAGCGTGATCTCTCGAGATCACGCTTGCTGTCATTAAGTCCCATGTGAATAGACATCGCGTCCTGGATGGAGGTGGTGTCTATTCACTCTCAAGACACTTCAGCAAAGTTAATGTGTGAGTAAGTGACAGCACATCGTGATCTCGCAAGATCATGATGTTTGAGTACATGAATTGAGAGAAGTGTATGACGCTTATTGGTCATTTTAAAACGCCCACTTGGTCAAAAAGTAAAAACACGCCCATTTGTCTATTAAGAAAGCCATTAGCATAAATCTAAAATAGGTCATAACTTGGTCAAAATTTATCGTTTTTCGAAATAAAAAAACACTGCTGTTATCTACATTACAGCGCCGATCACTTACAATGTGGTGACAGAGCCTCAAGTCAAAAATTCCAAAAAGCCTCCCCTGTCAAAAGATTACGTTGCCAACCTAACGTACTCTCGTGTGCCAAACGTAAGGTGGAATAATTTCCTGAATATATACATCTGAAATGCTTGGATGAAACATTTGTAACCAGAGGTCGCACTGGATATTTTTCAGCAGAGCAAAAAATAAACTTTTATGTGTGTGTATATTTCTAAAGGAGTATTTTTAGGGTATAATTCCACAGTGCGGTTTTGCCTGTTTTTTTGCCGCGTACAGCAAAACCACATACGTTTTTATCTTAATTTTCTCAAATCGCAGAAAAATCACATGCGTTATTGCAGTGCAGGTTTGGGCCGTGTGGCAAAGACTGCGGCAAAACTGCACTGTATGAATACATCCTTTTCCAAACTAAAAACCAATTCCATTATCCTATTAAACCCCACCATAACAGAACAATCACAGTTAATAGTACTGCAGCCTCACAAATACTCAGCTTGGCGATAACATTCTATTCCACCCTGTATTAAAGAGGCTCTGTCACCAGATTTTGCAACCCCTATCTGCTATTGCAGCAGATAGGCGCTGCAATGTAGATTACAGTAATGTTTTTATTTTTAAAAAACGAGCATTTTTGGCCAAGTTATGACCATTTTCGTATTTATGCAAATGAGGCTTGCAAAAGTACAACTGGGCGTGTTGAAAAGTAAAAGTCCAAGTGGGCGTGTATTATGTGCGTACATCGGGGCGTGTTTACTACTTTTACTAGCTGGGCTTTCTGATGAGAAGTATCATCCACTTCTCTTCAGAACGCCCAGCTTCTGGCAGTGCAGATCTGTGACGTCACTCACAGGTCCTGCATCGTGTCGGCACCAGAGGCTACAGTTGATTCTGCAGCAGCATCAGCATTTGCAGGTAAGTAGCTACATCGACTTACCTGCAAACGCCGATGCTGCTGCAGAATCATCTGTAGCCTCTGGTGTCGATGTGTCCTCGCTCGTCTGACACGATGCAGGACCTGTGAGTGACGTCACAGCGTGATCTCTGGAGAACACGGCTGTGTCTGCACTGCCAGAAGCTGGGCGTTCTGAAGAGAAGTGGATGATACTTCTCATCAGAACGCCCAGCTAGTAAAAGTAGTAAACACGCCCCGATGTACGCACATAATACACGCCCAGTTGTACTTTCACTTTTCAACACGCACAGTTGTACTTTTGCAAGCCTCATTTGCATAAATACAAAAATGGTCATAACTTGGCCAAAAATGCTCGTTTTTTAAAAATAAAAACGTTACTGTAATCTACATTGCAGCGCCGATCTGCTGCAATAGCAGATAGGGGTTGCAAAATCTGGTGACAGAGCCTCTTTAAGACCATACATTTACCTCCATCTTACCACCTCCAGCTGAAAAACATTTCTCTAATCCGTTCTTTCCTCAGCCTCTAGGCAGCCAGAAAGCTAGTACATGCCCTCGTCATATCCCACCTAGATTACCAAAAGGACCACGTGTTACCAAAAGGACCACGGGTTTGGATAATAGTGTCCTGTTGTATATTCACCAGTGACTGGGAGAATTGTCTGAAACGCATGCCATAGTTGTAGATAACTGTAGAACCTACTATGGGGATATATGAAATTCATCCTGAAACTGCTGAAAGGATTTAAAATCAGACTCGCTAACCAATTGGGTAACCCTCGTAAGCCCCCAGTTTTCCAGTGCTCCAAACCATCTGGTGTGAGAAATTCTGGGAGCGACCGATTCCCCCATAAGGGGGTATATTCCGTGTAACCCTGCACCCCTCTCAATTGTTTTGTGGACAAGGTCTAACGTTGAAAACACAGAACGTCTGCCCAAGAGACGACCACCCTCAACTGCCTCTAACAAAACCTCACATTTCAAATGGTATTGCAGTATTAATTCTGAAGACTCCTCCCTTATGTGTATATCCCAACCCTTGAGGTGTTGACACTGCGCAGCCAGAAAATATGTCCAGGGGTTTGGGAGGGCAAGGCATCCTGAATCTTTGAGCATCTGCAAAATTTCTAACCGCAGTCTAGGGTGGTCCCTACGCCATATAAGATCTCGGAAAAGGGCATTTATCCTGTGAAACCAAGTGAGTGGGATCCACACCGGTGCATTGTGCAACAGGTAGAGCAATTGTGGCATCAGTATCATTTTAATAAGGTTCACCTGGGCCAAGACAGAAAGAGCCAGCTTGCACCACGCACCGACCTTACGTTTAAACTTCTGTAGTAAAGGAGTCAGGTTAAGAGCGTCAAAATCAGACAGTACGTCCGTGTGATAAAACAACGGCCTTCACACAGACGCATGTATTTCAATGGAGCCGTTCACACGGCCATTGTTTCAACGGATAGTGTGAAGGGTCCGTTGAATAATAGAACATGTCCTATTTTGTTCAGTTTTCACGGATCCCTCCATAGACTCAAGCCTATAGGGATCCGTGAAAACAGAGACCGCACGGGGGCACCTCGGACCTGAAAAATGGCACATTTTTCATGCCTGAGCTTCCCCACGTTCGAGTGAATCTGGCCTAAGAAAAAGAATCTGCTCCATCTGCACCCTCCTTTGTGGCATTCTTGGAAACCTCCAAGTCATTCTCAACTCCACTATTTGGCTAATCCACCTCTCCTCTCTGCAGTCCACAGGCTGTTGTCCACCGCCCCCCCCACCCCCACCCAATACATATTCAGGCCTCACCTTCTGGTCTGTTCCTCACATCATCTCCTAGTTTTCTCCCACGCATCACCCATACACAGACCCACTACCCCAACACATCAGACCCTCCCACCCTTAAAACCAACCAAAACCCCATCTCTTCTACTTTTTCCTCAGATTGTAAGCCCTCACGGGGAGAGCCCTCTTGTTTTGTGCCAGTCTGTTACTCATGACGTCTATTCTACTTGCTTATTTTAGTCATGTATTCCACTCTGTAGTACATATGCACAGCCCTTTAAAAATAACTAGTAACAGTAATACATTTCGTCTTTGGCTTGTTAGTCTCAGCTGTAAGCCCCACTTTACATGTAGCAATTATTACGTATTGAAGATATATATATTTTTTTTTAATCAAATACTTTTTATTGTGCATTTTCAACAAATACAGTAACATACACAAAAATAAACAATGCCCCTCCCGCCACCCACCCTTTCCGCTCAACCAAGCAGCCAGAGAGAACAAGAAGGAAAGGACCATAGCGATGGCACAGGAAGGTCTCGTCACGCAGGCCAGGCACATATACAAGTACATTAACCATCATAAAACCATTAGCACCCCATTTGTCAGAGGATAACTTAGCGTATGTAAACACAGAGATATACCTTACCCCAGAGATTCCTTGAGTGATTACCCCCCTTACACATCTACAGCAGACACCCAGAATCCCAAACCCTATACAATAGGAGACATAGATCTCTAGCTCCTCCCCCTCTATCCCTGAGCAGTAACGCACAGGCCAGGCTATCAGTTTCAAGCCAAGATGCCCATAATTTGGCGAATTTGGAAGACGCTCCACGTTTAAGAAAAAAACAGCCCTCTCATTAATAAGCAACAGATTCACCTTCACTATAAACTCTTGCTCGGTCGGAGGAGAGGGATGTATCCAATGCTGCGCAATTAGTTTCCGAGCCACATATAGCAATCTCCCCATTGCCGCCTTCCCGTTGGAGTTCAGAGGCAGGCCACCTATGAAGCTCAATAAACAAACCTTAGGGTCTCTGGGTACCGACATAGAGAAGATCTTCCCCACAATTGCCAGGAGACGGGACCAGAACATATCTAGTTGCGGGCAGTCCCACAGCATATGTAGGAGATCAGCAGGCTCTAGACCACATCTCGGGCAAGTAGCGTCAGTGCAGATCCCAAAACGGTGCAACAGCACAGGTGTCTTCTACACGATGCAAAAAAATAAAAAATAAAAAAAATTAGATACATATATATATATCTATCAGAGCCTACCACCCTCGCTCAGCTAAAGGATATCCATCTAAGAATTTAGACAATAGTGGCTGATACAGCCATTATATAACTCATTTTGTGTTACCAAAAGGACCACGGGTTTGGATAATAGTGTCCTGTTGTATATTCACCAGTGACTGGGAGAATTGTCTGAAACACATGCCATAGTTGTAGATACCTGTAGAACCTACTATGGGGATATAGGAAATTCATCCTGAAACTGCTGAAAGGATTTAAAATCAGACTCGCTAACCAATTGGGTAACCCTCGTAAGCCCCCCAGTTTTCCAGTACTCCAAACCATCTGGTGTGAGAAATTCTGGGAGCGACCGATTCCCCCATAAGGGGGTATATTCCGTGTAACCCTGCACCCCTCTCAATTGTTTTGTGGACAAGGTCTAACGTTGAAAACACAGAACGTCTGCCCAAGAGACGACCACCCTCAACTGCCTCTAACAAAACCTCACATTTCAAATGGTATTGCAGTATTAATTCTGAAGACTCCTCTCTTATGTGTATATCCCAACCCTTGAGGTGTTGACACTGCGCAGCCAGAAAATATGTCCAGGGGTTTGGGAGGGCAAGGCATCCTGAATCTTTGAGCATCTGCAAAATTTCTAACCGCAGTCTAGGGTGGTCCCTACGCCATATAAGATCTTGGAAAAGGGCATTTATCCTGTGAAACCAAGTGAGTGGGATCCACACCGGTGCATTGTGCAACAGGTAGAGCAATTGTGGCATCAGTATCATTTTAATAAGGTTCACCCGGGCCAAGACAGAAAGAGCCAGCTTGCACCACGCACCGACCTTACGTTTAAACTTCTGTAGTAAAGGAGTCAGGTTAAGAGCGTCAAAATCAGACAGTACGTCCGTGTGATAAAACAACGGCCTTCACACAGACGCATGTATTTCAATGGAGCCGTTCACACGGCCATTGTTTCAACGGATTGTGTGAAGGGTCCATTGAATAATAGAACATGTCCTATTTTGTTCAGTTTTCACGGATCCCTCCATAGACTCAAGCCTATAGGGATCCGTGAAAACAGAGACCGCACGGGGGCACCTCGGACCTGAAAAATGGCACATTTTTCATGCCTAAGCTTCCCCACGTTCGAGTGAATCTGGCCTAAGAAAAAGAATCTGCTCCATAACCTTCTCTCTCATTAAGAAACAGCCCCAGTGGACATATATAAAGAAGTACTGACCTGTACAGATGTGAATAAAGTATGTGGTTGAGATAGAAAATTCCTATGCCTGTTGTCCTGATCTTCTCCATAAGCATGTGTAATCTGAGAACTTGTACACGGCGTCTATTCAATGCGTTTTTTTTTTTGTTTTTTGCTCCGTGCAAACAAGGACTCATGTGAGCTGCAATCTGACTTGAGAGGATATAGCTGAATATTCAGAGTGAAGGTCAGTTTAACAGAGGGAGGGGGAGCAGGAAAACATCCAGCTAAGAGCAGAAAGAGGCTTGTTACTCTGAGGGTATGTTCACACACTTAACCAAAAACGTCTGAAAATACGGAGCTGTTTTCAAGGGAAAACAGCTCCTGATTTTCAGACGTTTTTTTAAGCCACTCACGTTTTTGACGGCCGTTTTTGGAGCGGTTTTTCTATAGTCAATGAAAAACGGCTTTTTCGCAGGCATGTTTTTACGTGCAGTTTTTGGAAAACTAGGCGTAAAAAAAACCGCCCCGTTGGAACAGCTTCCGATTTTTCAGCCGTTTTTCTGGACGTTTATGGCCTGAAAACACTGCGTGTGCACATACCCTAATAAGATATATTACAAAGTTTCTTATAATTGCCTCTAATTTTAATTTATGCAAAGTTTGTAGAAATTACAGTACCTATTTAATGTTTAGAAGAATTTAGAACTTATACATGGGGCAAGCGGCCAGCGCCACAAGTATGAGTCACCCTCCAGCCGCTGATTGACACTTTTCTCCCTATAAGGGTTCACACACTAGACTAAAAAAAGTCTGAAAATACGGAGCTGTTTTCAAGGGAAAACAGCTCCTGATTTTCAGATGTTTTTTTAAGCCACTTGCGGCTTTTTTACGGCTGTTTTTGGAGTAGTTATCAATAGAATCTATGAAAAACAGCTCCAAAAACATCCCAAGAAGTGTCCTGTACTTTTTCGCAGCCGTTTTAAAAAACGGCTGCGTCAAAAAAAAACACCCCATCGGAACTGAACGCCGTTTTTCCCCATTCACATCAATGGGTAGATGTTTGGAGGCGTTATGCTTCCGATTTCTCGTCCGTTTTTCGGGCGTTTACAGCCAGGGTGGGCGCAAGAATATATGAATATACTTGGACTCAAGCCCTGCATCGCTGGTTGCACAATCAGATAGGGCATTAATATGTGACAGATCCACTATAAATGCCGTTTTGGTAATATTTTTTTATCATTGCTTAAATAATAATTTTATGAAGCCTTTTTCTATCCGGACCGGTGGGATTCTTTATTCTTTGTCATAAACAAGTTTAAAAAAAAAACAACCCTCTCCATTTCAGCGTGTGGGTAATGTTCCGTAGGCCATATATGCATTTGTTTGCAGAATACAGACCCACATTGCGTCCGGAATTATGGATCATATAGTATCCATATTAGTATTTGGGAGTGTTTGGCACATTAGAATGCTAAAAGTATGCATATTTATGTGAAATTAGGGATTTTTTTTAATAAAGCATTAGTTCTGAGCTTATGAAAAACACATAAGTACCTATACATGTCTGCATAGTCAGATGATGGCCCCATAGCTCAGTAGTTATTTTTTATTTGCATTATGCTGCCCAGATCTGTGCAGCACGGTTTTCATTTTGCTAGGGCTTGTTGTGGGTGAGATCTTCATGTAAAGGACTTCAGTTAGGCCTTATTCACACGAACGTGTCAATTTCGTGTGCGCAAAAAACGCTGCGTTTTGCGCACGCAAAAGTTCCGTGTGGCATCAGTATGTGGTGCGTGCCTGCGTGATTTCCGCGCATATGGCAGTGTGATGACACGGTTTTTATGTTTGTAAACATAAAAGCAAGAGGTGCTTTTCTTGTTTCATTCATTTATTTTACTACTGTATGCGCATCACGCGCAGCACACGGAAGTTCTTCCGTGTGCCGTGCAGGATTTTCACGCACCCATTGACTTCAATGGGTGCGTAATGCGCGAAAAATGGCCAAGTATAGGACATGTCGTGAGTTTTACGCAGCACGCATACGCTGCGTGAAAATCACGGACTGTCTGATCGGCCCCATTCACTAACATAGGTCAGTGCGACGTTCGTGTGAATAAGGCCGTACCATGATTCTTCTCATAGATATTGCCTATATTTACATATTGTTGCATTTCCCTCTATTCCAATCTGTAACGTAGTGCTGCAGTGGCGGATTATCATTAGGGCGTTTCGGGCGGTCGCCCGGGGCCCAAGACTGCCAGGGGGCCCAAGGAGCCTATGACCGCCCGAACCCCCTCATGCCCAGTGGCGTCGCTAGCACCGGAGGGAGCCCCGGTGCCAGGACCGCACCTGTCAGGCGAGGGGAGCTTTGCTTCTACTTAGCAGCCGTGGTCTGTGCTGCTTTAGAAGCTCCCCCTCCAGCCCCCCTTCCCTGCTCTAAACATCTCTGCTGCTAGCTGTCGGGACATGGGGGAGGGGAGACTGTCGGCGGGCTCTGTGCTGTGAGCAGGAGAAGAGCTGCAGTGAAGACATAAAAGGTAAGTGCATGTGTGTTTAATATCCATATTCATGTGTGTTTAATGTCCATATTCATGTATGTTTAATGTCCATATTCATGTATGTTTAATGTCCATATTCATGTATGTTTAATGTCCATATTCATGTGTTTACAAGGTGTACTTTGTGTATAATGTGCATACTCGTGTATAATGTGCCTACTTAGTGTATAATGTGCATACTCGTGTGTACTTTGTGTACTATGCATACTTTGTGTATAATGTGCCTACTTTGTGTACTTTGTGCATAATGTGTGTACTTTGTGTACTGTGCGTACTTTGTGCATAATGTGCGTACTTTGTACTGTGCGTACTTTGTGCATAATGTGCGTACTTTGTGCGTACTTTGTGCATAATGTGCGTACTTTGTGCGTACTTTGTGCATAATGTGCGTACTTTGTGTACTTTGTGCATAATGTGGTACTTTGTGTACTTTGTGCATAATGTGCGTACTTTGTGCATAATGTGCCTACTTTGTGCATAATGTGCGTACTTTGTGCATAATGTGCATAATGTGCGTACTTTGTGCATAATGTGCGTACTTTGTGCATAATTTGCGTACTTTGTGCATAATGTGGTACTTTGTGTACTGTGCGTACTTTGTGCATAATGTGCCTACTTTGTGTACTTTGTGCATAATGTGGTACTTTGTGTACTGTGCGTACTTTGTGCATAATGTGCGTACTTTGTGCATAATGTGCCTACTTTGTGTACTGTGTGTACTTTGTGCATAATGTGCGTACTTTGTGCATAATGTGCGTACTTTGTGCATAATGTGCGTACTGTGTGTACTTTGTGCATAATGTGCCTACTTTGTGTACTAGTGTTTAGGTAGTGTTAGCAATAGTTACGGCGCGGCAGGGTGGTGGTGGAGAAGGGGGGCCCAAGTTTGGGTAACAGCCCAGGGCCCATGGTCTTCTTAATCCGCCACTGTAGTGCTGTAATTACTCACTGTCTGCGAATATAGCAGAAGCACAGCAAAGCTGTCAACACAGCAATTTGCTGTCTAGCATGAGAAACACGATCCCTCCAGAGAAAGGGCGAGTGAATGGGTAGAGCAGGGAGCAGCGGAAAGACGAGACATGTGATGTCCATACCACAGGTAGAAGGGGGGAGTGGAGAAAACCACATGTTCCGTGTGTGGAACATCACACAAGCAAGAGAAAACCAGTCTCACATGAAGTCACATAAACATGCTTCTGAAGCAGAGACATTTCAGCCACAGACCATACATTACTAAGTAAAAAAATCTAAAAGCACTTTTCTTGGCCTAATTCTGTAGGATAGTGTTGTAGCCATTCTGTGTGGCCGATACACATATTTGGTATCTGGTTAAATTTAACCATTTGCAGTCATGGTTATCAAAAATTATATATATCTAAGGCTTCGTTCACATCTGCATTGGGATTCTGTTCATGTGTTCCATCATACCTTTCCGTCAGGGGAACCCAGGAACGGATCCAAACTGAAACCATAGGTTTCGGTTTGCATCACGATTGATTTCAATGGTGACAGATCCAGTGCAAATTATTTCCGTTCTGACGAAATCAATACCATAGTAGACGGTGCTATTGATTCCTGTCAAAACTACAGAACCTTTACACAACGGTGACAACCGGAAACCATTTGCACCGGATCCGTCACCATTGAAATCAATGGTGATGCAAACGGAAACCTATGGTTTCCCTTTTTTTCAGTTAGGGTATGTTCACACGATGAGAGGCATTTACGTGTGAAAAGACAGACTGTTTACAGCTGCCTCGTTTCACACGTAAATGCTCCTCCTCGTATTTTGCGAGGCGTCTGAGACGCTCGTAAATCTTGAGATGTGCTTCAGTGAGTTCAATGAACAGCTCAAATTACGTGGCAAAGAAGTGTCCTGCACTTCTTTGCCGAGGCAGTCCATTTACGCATCGTCGTTTGACAGCTGTCAAACGACGACGCGTAAATTACAGGTCGTCTGCACAATACGTCGGCAAACCCATTAAAATGAATGGGCAGATGTTTGCCGACGTATTGCAGCCCTATTTTCAGACGTAAAACGAGGCATAATACGCCTCGTTTACGCCTGAAAATAGGTCGTGTGAACCCAGCCTTAGGATTCCGTTCATGGGTTCCCCTGAAGGAAAGGTCCCATGGAACCCATGAACAGAGTCCCGATGAAGATGTGATGCCTAATTTCTACAAGTTGTAGTGAAAGACCACGATACTCTACCAATCAAACAAATTATCTGATAAATTTCAATGTGGATATGATCGTACAAGAATCTCATCAATGCTGTTTGAAATGCCATGCGCATACAATAAATTCTACCACTATTACAATAATAAACACACATATATACACCATGTTCCATATGATTATGCACATTGCATTTAAGTGTCATAAACATTTAATTATTAGTTTTTCAATTAAACTCATGGATGGTATTGTGTCTTAGGGCTCTTTGGATCATTGTAATCGATCTCAGACACCTGTGATAAATAGTTTGCCAGGTGTGCCCAATCAAAGGAAAACTACTTAAGAAGGGCGTTCCACATTATTAAGCAGGCCACAGGTTTCAAGCAATATGGGAAAGAAAAAGGATCTCTCTGCTGCCGAAAAGCGTGAAATAGTGCAATACCTTGGACAAGGTATGAAAACATTGGATATTTCAAGAAAACTTAGGCGTGATAATCGTACTGTGAAAAGATTTGTGGCTGATTCAGAGCACAGACGGGTTCATTCAGATAAATGCATAATGAGGAAGGTTTCTGCCAGACAAATTAATAGGATTAGGAGAGCAGCTGCTAAAATGCCATCGCAAAGAAGCAAACGGGTATTTGAAGCCGCTGGTGCCTCTGGAGTCCCGCGAACCTCAAGGTGTAGGATCCTCCAGAGGTTTGCAAGTGTGCATAAAGCTATTATTCGGCCACCCCTAAACAATGCTCACAAGCAGAAACCGTTGCAGTAGGCTCAGAATTACATGAAGACTAATTTTCAAACCGTGTTGTTTACTGATGAGTGCCGTGCAACCCTGGATGGTCCAGATGGATGGAGTAGTGGATGGTTGGTGAATGGCCACCATGTTCCAACAAGGCTGCGACGTCAGCAAGGAGGTGGAGTCATGTTTTAAAATTGGACTGAACAAGCATCTCAACTTAACAAATCATGGTGTTCAGAGGAGACATGTATTTATTACACATCAAAAATTAAATTTTGATTGAATTTTTCCTTTTTTTTTTTTTTTACAAAGGAACGTGCTTTTGCGGCCAGAATTCCCCCTAAAATACACGGGAGAATTGCGGCCCCATTCATTTCTATGGGCCCATGCACACGACCGTGGTTTCCACGTTTTTTTAGTAAGCATGTGAACATACCCTTAGAGAAACAAAATCGAGATCTTGCAGATATGATACCTTTAAAGTCCTATTACATGGCACAATATGAGAAGCTCGTTGATTAGTGTTCGTTTGCGCCTTTCTTACGTAGCAATGATTGGTTATGTATGGGCACAAACGATTGTTACTACGATCATTCGTCCCCATACATTTCCATCATATCGGCAGCATATCTCCCGGTTTACATACTGAGATGTGCTGCCGACAAGGATAATATTTTGGGCTGCATAAACGATACAATCAGCCGATGAAAGAGTATATGAACACTCGTTTGCCCGATCATTGGCCCACCTAAATGGGCCTTTAGGCCAAGTTCACACAGAGGTTTTTGTCAGGCAGTAAAAAATCTGCCTCAAAATTCCTTGAGGAATTTTGAGGCAGATTTTGAAATGTCAGCCTTTTTTTTGCCACTTTTTTTTTAGGCGTGGATTGTGGCCGGTTTTTGGTTAAAATGCGTGCCAAAAAAAAAGCTTCTCCAAGATAGGGCATGCTGCATTTTTTTGGTCAAAAATGGATGAAGGGGAAATTTGGTACGTTTTATTTTTGCTGATTCAGACACGGTTTCCACATCACGAAAACCTGTGTGCGCTGCACGCTAAAAAGGTATAATATCTTTTAACAACCAAAAAGGTCTCACAGGTATGGTAATTTGGCTAGGTATCACCCGCAAGGCGAAATGTTCTACCTCCAAAAATGTCACTATAAACTAGCGAAAACTCCACAATAACATTAGAAACCATGAGGAAAAGGAGTCATAGACTATAAGTACACAAGAAAATATAATTTTATTGTTACACTCAAAAAATACAAAAATATATGAAAACACAGGTACACAACGAGGTGTATAAAATTGAAAGTCGATAGGTGGATCAAGTGTCAAAAACCCTCAACACGGGCATGCCATATGTACAACAGTATAAGAGGTTCCGTTAGTATATAAATATATGGGGGAGAGAAAGCACCTCGCCGTCACATACAGACAGTGCTGGTTCACTGCAACGGAATCAGTGCCATCTCACCACCAGATAGTACATGCAAGTCAGCAGCAGATGAAAATAACGTCTACAGACTAGTAACACAAGAGTTACGTCTAACTCTTCAATTGCATGGTCCCAGAAATAGATCAAGGGAAAAGGAGCCGGCCTACTAAAGCCTGGTGTGAAGGGGAACCGAACGTCCGCTTAACAGAACCACTGATATGGCAAAACTGAAATTGAAGGCTTACCCATGGAGGTGTTTTAGAGGTGAAGTGACCCACCGAGTGTTGAGGGGTGCCTCAACACTCGGTGGGTCACTTCACCTCTAAAACACCTCCATGGGTAAGCCTTCAATTTCAGTTTTGCCATATCAGTGGTTCTGTTAAGCGGACGTTCGGTTCCCCTTCACACCAGGCTTTAGTAGGCCGGCTCCTTTTCCCTTGATCTATTTCTGGGACCATGCAATTGAACAGTTAGACGTAACTCTTGTGTTACTAGTCTGTAGACGTTATTTTCATCTGCTGCTGACTTGCATGTACTATCTGGTGGTGAGATGGCACTGATTCCGTTGCAGTGAACCAGCACTGTCTGTATGTGACGGCGAGGTGCTTTCTCTCCCCCATATATTTATATACTAACGGAACCTCTTACACTGTTGTACATATGGCATGCCCGTGTTGAGGGTTTTTGACACTTGATCCACCTATCGACTTTCAATTTTATACACCTCGTTGTGTACCTGTGTTTTTATATATTTTTGTATTTTTTGAGTGTAACAATAAAATTATATTTTCTTGTGTACTTATAGTCTATGACTCCTTTTCCTCATGGTTTCTAAAGGTATAATATCTGTAAGGCTGCCATTTTGTTTCTCTTACGGAGAGCAATAAAACAAAAAGAGCTGGAAACGGATTTGATTTTATTTTTTTTTTATGTATTCTACATATTTTTAGGACCACCTGAAATCTAGTTAAAGTGAACTGAAAAATTATTAAGATAAATCATTTAACAGATAGAAATGAATTTGTGCTGTGACAGACCACTATCTGGAGTGCTGAATATGTAATATGTGGAAGCGTGAAAGAAAGTACACACTTCATTAATACTCGTGAAATGTTATCACTTTATACTTACCTTCATGCAGCTAATAAACATTATAAGTACGAGTGTTAAACGCTCATTTATACCTCAGTGAAATGATAAAAATAAAAAAAAAAGGACATAAAAAAAAATAAAAAATGTTGCAGGCAAAGAGATGCACGGGCGGGAGATCTGACCCCAAAATCACCATTTTGCCTTTTATCCTAGTCCTCCATTAAAAAAGGATGAAAGGAGACGAGAAGGAAGCCCCGACTCAAAAGAAAGTGTGTGAAGGGCTGTTTATGCAGGAGGAGGGGAGAAGGTTGCCAGGAGAAAGATGATCATCAATAGCAAACAGAGGGACACATTTTTTCCCCCTCATTTTGAAACTGCAAGGCCTCACAAGCACCCTATTGTCATGCAAATTACGTGATGGGACACTGTTTTGGCGGGAGACAAAGATGTTGAATTAAACAGCGCATTGACCCCCACTGCTGCCATGCTGGCCTGTAGTAAACATGTGAAAACATACCAAGGGTCTGTGTGATTCGATTTTTGGATATGAGATTACAGGACAACTAAGGGTGCGTTACAGATTCTAGACACACACACATACATACATACATACATATATATATATACACACATACATACACATACATTTATTTATTTAGGATGAAGCTTGAATAAATTAAAGTGATCCATGAGGACTGGAGGCAAATAGAAAATAGTCCTGTAATGTAAAAATCAGGTAACAATAAGCTTGTGTATTATTTGTTTTAATATAATATATTGATGACTTAAGTGTTATTTGGATTAAAAAACGTGTGAAAACATCATTGTACAGAGCTATAGAAGACACAAAGCATGGGGTTTTCCACAACTCCTGCCGGAGAGGCTGTCCATCTGTCAGCCAGGTTGGGGGAGGGTTACAGACACAGAAGAGAGAAGAAGAGTCACTGGGGTGGACTAAGTGGGAGCCAAGCAAATAAATCACAATGTTGGCTACAATTGCCTCAAATGCTGCCGGGTCAGACGCTGTGCCAGACAAAACCACCATGAATCAACAGCACAAGTATAATAGATTGCAACTACAAGAGGATAAATTAAACACGAAGAACAAAGTTAAACCATATTGTCATGTGTGCTTATATTTTATAGAAACTGATATGTTAAAAAGATTAAAATAAAAAATTCTAAATAAAAGGGGTATTCCCAATTTACATAACTCTTATAGGAATGGGTGTACAGAGCCGGACATGTGTCCACCACTCCATTTATGCGCTGATTGGATGCACATATAAAATGACATACTCTGTGCCAGTGCGTATTAGTTCTTCGAGGAATATTAAAGTGTAGGTAAACGTTCGACAAACTTCTGACATGTCAGAAGTTTGGATTGGTGGGGGTCCGAGCACGGAGACCCCCACCAATCGCTAGAACGAAGCAGCTGAAGAACTCGTGTGAGCGCTCAGCTGCTTTGTTTCTGTTCGGCTTTTTCCGGAAAGCCGATGTATCGGAGTACAGGCTCAGACTTTCTATTGAGTCCGTACACCGATACATTTACACTACCGTTCAAAAGTTTAGGGTCACTTAGAAATTTCCTTATTTTTGAAAGAAAAGCACCGTTTTTTTCAATGAAGGTAACATTAAATTAATCAGAAATACACTCTATACATTGTTAATGTGCTAAATGACTATTCTAGCTGCAAACGTCTAGTTTTTAATGCAATATCTACATAGGTGTATAGAGGCCCATTTCCAGCAACCATCACTCCAGTGTTCTAATGGTACATTGTGTTTGCTAACTGTGTTAGAAGGCTAATGGATGATTAGAAAACACTTGAAAACCCTTGTGCAATTATGTTAGCACCGCTGTAAACAGTTTTGCTGTTTAGAGGAGCTATAAAACTGACCTTCCTTTGAGCTAGTTGAGAATCTGGAGCATTACATTTGTGGGTTCGATTAAACTCTCCAAATGGCTAGAAAAAGCGAGCTTTCATGTGAAACTCGACAGTCTATTCTTGTTCTTAGAAATGAAGGCTATTCCATGCGAGAAATTGCCAAGAAACTGAAGATTTCCTACAACGGTGTGTACTTCTCCCTTCAGAGGACAGCACAAACAGGCTCTAACCAGAGTAGAAAGAGAAGTGGCAGGCCCCGCTGCACAACTGAGCAACAAGACAAGTACATTAGAGTCTCTAGTTTGAGAAATAGATGCCTCACAGGTCCTCAACTGGCAGCTTCATTAAATAGTACCCGCAAAACGCCAGTGTCAACGTCTATAGTGAAGAGGCGACTCCGGGATGCTGGCCTTCAGGGCAGAGTGGCAAAGAAAAAGCCATATCTGAGACTGGCTAATAAAAGGAAAAGATTAATATGGGCAAAAGCACACAGACATTGGACAGAGGAAGATTGGAAAAAAGTGTTATGGACAGACTAATCGAAGTTTGAGGTGTTTGGATCACACAGAAGAACATTTGTGAGACGCAGAACAACTGAAAAGATGCTGTAAGAGTGCCTGACGCCATCTGTCAAGCATGGTGGAGGTAATGTGATGGTCTCTGGTTGCTTTGGTGCTGGTAAAGTGGGAGATTTGTACAAGGTAAAAGGATTTTGAATAAGGAAGGCTATCACTCCATTTTGCAATGCCATGCCATACCCTGTGGACAGCGCTTGATTGGAGCCAATTTCATCCTACAACAGGACAATGACCCAAAGCACACCTCCAAATTATGCAAGAACTATTTAGGGAAGAAGCAGGCAGCTGGAATTCTATCTGTAATGGAGTGGCCAGCGCAGTCACCAGATCTCAACCCCATAGAGCTGTTGTGGGAGCAGCTTGACCGTATGGTACGCAAGAAGTGCCCATCAAGCCAATCCAACTTGTGGGAGGGGCTTCTGGAAGCATGGGGTGAAATTTCTCCCGATTACCTCAGCAAATTAACAGCTAGAATGCCAAAGGTCTGCAATGCTGTAATTGCTGCAAATGGAGCATTCTTTGACGAAAGCAAAGTTTGAAGGAGAAAATTATTATTTGAAATAAAAATCATTATTTCTAACCTTGTCAATGTCTTGACTATATTTTCTAGTCATTTTGCAACTCATTTGATAAATATAAGTGTGAGTTCTCATGGAAAACACAAAATTGTCTGGGTGACCCCAAACTTTTGAACGGTATTGTATTTCCGGAAAAAGCCGGACACGAAGCACCTGAGCGTTCACACGAGCGCTTCAGCTGCTTCGTTCTAGCGATTGGTGGGGGTCTCCGTGGTTGGACCCCCACCAATCCAAACTTCTGACATGTCACTATGACACGTCAGAAGTTTGTCGAACGCTTAGCTACACTTTAAGCTCGGTTCATACCATGTTTTTGGCCTAATTTAGATATATAACAAAAGAAAAAGTAACAAATAGACTTAAAGATTCTTGTCCAGAATAGATGCATTCTGCCCAAAAACACAACTTTTTATGCTGCAATTGCCTGCATGAAATGTCCTAGGTGGAATGATATGAGTAGTCCAAGTACACAAGAGACACTTGTGTGATCGAGCCCAGGAAATTAGAGGTTTCGGCTATGTTCACATCTGCATCAGGGCTCCATTCCGTCAGACCTTTCTGTCAGAATGGAGCCCTGTCTGGCAAAACAGAAACCATAGATTTCAGTTTCCATCTATCGTAGTCGACTATGCTATTGATTCTGTCAAAATGACGGAACCCTTGCACAACAGAGACAAACGGAAGCCATTGGCACGGGATCCGTCACCATTGAAATCAATGGTGATGGAAACATATGGTTTCCGTTTGTGTCAGTCAGGGCTCTATTCTGACAGAAATCTCAGACTGAACGGAGCCCTGACGCAGTTACGAACGTAGCCTTAGATAGGCAAGTAATGGAAGACCACTTATAGCAAGCAAAATATCAGACACTATTTCTGGAGGGGAGAAAAACACGGAGCAGATTTGTTGCAGATTTTCTGCAGCCTATTCACAGCATTTTCTCAGCCAAATCCCGAACATCCAGAATAGAATGAGCATGCTGTGGAATTGAAAATCTGCAGCATGTTCTGGTTTCCGTGTAGAAAACGTTCAGCAGCTGTGGATGAGATTTTTAAAATCTCATCCACTTGCCTGCAAAAGTCTTGCGCTGTGGATTTTCCACCCACAAATCTAGACAGAAAATCTCCAACAAATCCACCACGTCTGCAGGGGGCCTAATACAGAGATAGCAAGACTAGATCTTGATGGTGAATTGGGATGTAGGTCCAGTCATGGAACATTGTTACCCAATCTGGAGTTATCCAATTCAAGAACATGGCTGAATGCTCATCTGCCTCATTAGTGGACAATCTATATACTATGGTTCACGTTAATCATGGTATTACTTTCTTTAAATGTAATTGCGATTTTATATTGCCTCTAACTTCTATTAGACATTCATAACAGATATACTTTTTAAAGTACAGTAAAATATATTACGGTCATAAAAAAAAAAAAAAAAAAAAAAAAGAAAGAAGAAGGTTGGCAGCAGAAGCACAGCAAACAGCACAAAGATAGCACATGTAAATACAGTCTAATTCAACAGTGCCAAAAACTAATTCCAAGACTGATATATTACAGATTATACCCTTCCCTGGTGGCCCACACATCAAACTGGGTCACGCATGCCACGGATTTAAAAGGCGATGTACACCTTTCAAATAGACATTTTAAAAACAATCTAAAGTGAACACTGATAAAAAAAAAAAAAAGATAGATTTACTGTATGTAAACGAATACAAACGTATAGCATTACGTTTGCATACGTCGTCCGTTAAGATTAATGCCAAGAAAAACATTACATCACATATGCATTTTGTACAGACTGCGCTTTTCAGTACTTTAAAAAAACAGTATCCCAACGTAAACCATGACAAACATAGACCAAACGGATGCTATTTTGGTCGACGTTTGACCCATTATAGTCTATGTATACGCCGACCTATATGTTTCAATACTTTTTAGTGTTTAAAAACGTAAACGCCCGGCAGAGAGCACAGACGCAATCTGAACGGGACCTTAGATGTGATAGATTACAGGTGGATACCGCGTGACCCGCGGACCTGACGGATTCAAGTCTCAGCGCACGATACAGCTGCTCTGTATACAGAATACAAATCGGCTGCATTTTCACAAAAAAGTTAACATTTTTAAGAGATCCATATTTGGTTGGGTCACTTTTGTCCATAAACACATTGCCAAGTTAGGAAAGTCCCGGGTATTCATCTCCCCACATTGCTCGGGATTTACCTGCAGCCTGTATGTACCGTTATAAAACTATTTGCAGCAGCCCCTAGTCATCTTACAACTGCATTCACCGTTCTGAACCAAACTTGAATTCGTATCCACACATAGAGACCTTACTAGAAACCACAGTACGCAGTCACCCAAACCTCTTTGTAATGCCGCTTGTATAGTGTGAATATTCTTTTGGCTTGAAAGGTTCTTTAAAAAAAGGAAATGACCTGAAGTTACCATGAAGATATTTGGAAGCCCCAACAAACATACATCACGTTTTTTTGCCAAAACACAGTACTGAATGGCAAACATTTACTTTGGGTATTTACCAACACTGCATAGGCTATACAATACGTGTTTATTACACATGTGACCATTTTAAACACACACTCCCAATATGTAGCGTATTTCACCGATGCCACAACCCTAAACCAGTAGGGTGTGAAGGTATACACAGATATAGCTCCAGAAATGGGATAAATCTTAGTACAGACTAAACATATTCCAACATAATCAAATCGTCGATCAATTTAGGTGCATTGTGATGCGAGACATATTCAGCAATTTCTGCACCCTTCCTAATTGAACGTTACAGGAAAAATAAGACCCGTGGGATATTTACTAATCTGAAGTTCATTATACAAACCCGGTTAATCAATTTATTAGTCAAATGCTTCTCAAAAAAGAAAAAAAAAAAAGTTAAACTCATTTTTGTACACGAGTGGCAATGGATCCTATGTTTTCACAGGGGTGCATCATCCATGAGGCGAGACAAGCACCTTGCCACAGGTGGTGTTCTTCCCTAAATGCAGAGGGCTGTACATTGGCAGAGATGTCACCAGCCACATGTGTTCAAAATCTTATTGAATATAAAAAAAAAAAATGTAAGTATATACAAAACGTGAGAAACGCTGGTATTTCAAAACTGCCTCAAAATTCCTCAATTTTGAGGCAGATTTTTTCTCTGTGAATTGACCCTTACAGCTCCCTGCTCATGTTGTGACTGCTTGCACAGGTAGCATTTTTAAACAAAGAGAATTTACCGCGACTGGCGTTTCATACGACAGTCTGATCAGAAGCCCGATGGAGGAGGGTGCACGCACACCTCTTAATACATTTTTCACATCTGGGGCTGTGCGTTTGCCACAAACTAGACCTACTTCAGCTACAAGCTTGCGTGCATTTTCACTGCAATTTCCACCAATTTCTGGTGCACATTATAGTAAATTTGCAGAACTGTGAGTGGTCCCGCACATTCTGCTAAACCACACCTGTTTTTTTTTTTGCTTTTTTAGAGTAGCGCGAGCGCTGTACAATTAACCCCTTAGTGACCAGCCTATTTTAGGCCTTAACGACCACGCAATTTTTTTTTGTTTTCCATCGTCGCATTTAAAGAGAGAGCTATAACTTTTTTTTATCTTTCTGTCAACATAGTCGTATGAGGACTCTTCTCGTGTGGGATTAGTTGTAGAATTGAATGGCACCATTTTGTGGTACATATAATTTTTAGATGAACTTTCATTAAAGTTTTGGCGTTTTTTTTTTAGGGGGGGGGGGGGGAATAGAAATAAAAAAATCAATTCTGCCATTGTTCTATGAATTAAAAATTTACGTCACTGTGTGGTGTAAATAACATGTTACCTTTAGTCCATGGGTCGGTGCGATTACGAAAATACCAGATATGTATAGGTTTTTTATGTTTTACTACTTTTGCACAATAAAAAAATCACGAACTAAAAGTTGTTGTTTTTTGCATCGTCGCTTTCCAAGAGTCATAACTTTTAGATTTTTCCGTCAATGTAGTGATATGAGGGCATGTTTTTGCGAGAATAAGACGTAGTTTTCATTGGTACTTTTTTGGGGTATATGGGACATTAACTATTATTACTTTTTTGGGGGGGGTAATGGAAAAGAAATAGCAATTCTGCCATAGTTTTTTTTTTTACAGATTTCATCTTGTGGTTTAAATTACATGTTAACTTTATTGTTTGGGTCATTTTGGTGGCGGCGATACCATATATGTGTAGTTTTATTTTTTTACTGTAATCTGTATTCATTTTTTATTTCACATTACTTAGTCCCACTAGGGGGACTTCACTATGCGATTTTTTGATCGGAGATATAATGCTTTGGTATACTTAATATACCAAAGCATTATTGCCTGTCAAGAGTAAGGGCTTATTCAGATGAACGTACAATACGTCCGTGCAACGCGCGTGATTTTCACACGCCTCGCACGGACCTATGTTAGTCAATGGGGCCGTTCAGACTGTCCGTGATTTTCACGCAGCGTATGTCTGCTGCGTAAAACTCACGACTTGTCCTATATTTGCCAGTTTTTCGCGCATCACGCACCCATTGAAGTCAATGGGTGCGTGAAAGCCGCGCACGGCACACGGAAGCACTTCCGTGTGCCATGCGCGCTATAGTAGTCAAAACTATGACTGAAAACAGAAAAGCACCACGTGCTTTTCTGTTTACAAACAGAGTGTCATAATGATGGCGCCTGGGCGAAAATCACGCAGCCACGCATCATATGCTGCTGACACATGGAGCTGTTATGGACCTTTTGCACGCGCAAAACACACACGCTCGTGTGACTCCGGCCTAAGGGTACGTTCACACACTATTATGGAGCTGTTTTCAGGAGAAAACAGCTCCTGAATTTCAGACGTAATTGCACGTACTCTCGTTTTGCGGGGCGTCTTTTACAGATGTAATTTGGAGCTGTTCTTCATTGGAGTCAATGAAAAACGGCTCCAATTACGTCCCAAGAAGTGTCCTGCAATTCTTTAACGAGGCTGTAATTTTACTCGCTTTTGACAGCGACGTGTAAAATGACAGGTCGTCGGCACAGTACATCGTAAAGCCCATTGAAAGTAATGGGCAGGCTTGCCGACGTTTTGGAGCCGTTTTTTCAGGCGTAATTCGAGGCGTAAAACGTCTCCATTACGTCTGAAAATAGGTTGTGTGAACCCAGCCTAAACGTCTGCAAATACAGAACTGTTTTCAAGGGAAAACAGCTCCTGATTTTCAGAAGTTTTTTGGGCAACTCGCGTTTTTCGCTGCGTTTTTTTTACGGCTATTTTTGGAGCGGTTTTCAATGGAGTCTATGAAAAACGGCTCCAAAAATGTCCCAAGAAATGTCCTGCACTTTTGACGAGCCGTCATTTTGCGCACCGTATGTTGACAGCGATGCGTAAAAACACCGAAAAAGGCCATACTTACAAATGGACACAGCCAGGTCTGAAACGCTGATGAAGGCGAGTGAGCAGGTGCTTTAAATAATAATAGCCACTCCCACTAGTCTTGAGGGGAGTGGTATGTGGTGCATGGGATGTGTAGTAAGAAATAATAAATGAATAGTGTATGTGCAAGTGTAATAATGTGAGTGAAATATAGGGGGCAGTAATGAGTAAAGTGCCTAAAAAATAAATAAAATAAATAATGGGATGCAAGTGTGTGAAACATGGAGGAATAGTGTGTAAGTCATGAGGCGCAACGTAACTAGCCAGGTAGAAGCCTATTTGTGACGCCTTGATAATTCATAGAGCGGGCTACCCTGCTTGCTAGGCCAAACAACAACACACCATGCTCTCCCAGCATCAAAGACCTGGCTGTGTCCAAAAGAAGCGAATATAAGTAATAATGAAAAATACCTGGGGTATTAGTGATCATTTTGGCCAAAAGGACGCAAGCTCGCAATCCACGACAAGGATCCCCAGACTTGCGAGTCCCTAACTGGAGCGAAAAGCTCCTGATGTACAGACAAAACAGATAAAAACAAGGACATTTATGCAACAACACCGAAAAAGGCCATACTTACAAATGGACACAGCCAGGTCTGAAACGCTGATGAAGGCGAGTGAGCAGGTGCTTTAAATAATAATAGCCACTCCCACTAGTCTTGAGGGGAGTGGTATGTGGTGCATGGGATGTGTAGTAAGAAATAATAAATGAATAGTGTATGTGCAAGTGTAATAATGTGAGTGAAATATAGGGGGCAGTAATGAGTAAAGTGCCTAAAAAATAAATAAAATAAATAATGGGATGCAAGTGTGTGAAACATGGAGGAATAGTGTGTAAGTCATGAGGCGCAACGTAACTAGCCAGGTAGAAGCCTATTTGTGACGCCTTGATAATTCATAGAGCGGGCTACCCTGCTTGCTAGGCCAAACAACAACACACCATGCTCTCCCAGCATCAAAGACCTGGCTGTGTCCAAAAGAAGCGAATATAAGTAATAATGAAAAATACCTGGGGTATTAGTGATCATTTTGGCCAAAAGGACGCAAGCTCGCAATCCACGACAAGGATCCCCAGACTTGCGAGTCCCTAACTGGAGCGAAAAGCTCCTGATGTACAGACAAAACAGATAAAAACAAGGACATTTATGCAACAACACCGAAAAAGGCCATACTTACAAATGGACACAGCCAGGTCTGAAACGCTGATGAAGGCGAGTGAGCAGGTGCTTTAAATAATAATAGCCACTCCCACTAGTCTTGAGGGGAGTGGTATGTGGTGCATGGGATGTGTAGTAAGAAATAATAAATGAATAGTGTATGTGCAAGTGTAATAATGTGAGTGAAATATAGGGGGCAGTAATGAGTAAAGTGCCTAAAAAATAAATAAAATAAATAATGGGATGCAAGTGTGTGAAACATGGAGGAATAGTGTGTAAGTCATGAGGCGCAACGTAACTAGCCAGGTAGAAGCCTATTTGTGACGCCTTGATAATTCATAGAGCGGGCTACCCTGCTTGCTAGGCCAAACAACAACACACCATGCTCTCCCAGCATCAAAGACCTGGCTGTGTCCAAAAGAAGCGAATATAAGTAATAATGAAAAATACCTGGGGTATTAGTGATCATTTTGGCCAAAAGGACGCAAGCTCGCAATCCACGACAAGGATCCCCAGACTTGCGAGTCCCTAACTGGAGCGAAAAGCTCCTGATGTACAGACAAAACAGATAAAAACAAGGACATTTATGCAACAACACCGAAAAAGGCCATACTTACAAATGGACACAGCCAGGTCTGAAACGCTGATGAAGGCGAGTGAGCAGGTGCTTTAAATAATAATAGCCACTCCCACTAGTCTTGAGGGGAGTGGTATGTGGTGCATGGGATGTGTAGTAAGAAATAATAAATGAATAGTGTATGTGCAAGTGTAATAATGTGAGTGAAATATAGGGGGCAGTAATGAGTAAAGTGCCTAAAAAATAAATAAAATAAATAATGGGATGCAAGTGTGTGAAACATGGAGGAATAGTGTGTAAGTCATGAGGCGCAACGTAACTAGCCAGGTAGAAGCCTATTTGTGACGCCTTGATAATTCATAGAGCGGGCTACCCTGCTTGCTAGGCCAAACAACAACACACGATGCGTAAAATTAAGACTCGTGGGAACAGAACACCGTAAAACCCATTGAAAGCAATGGGCAGATGTTTGTAGGCGTATTAGGAGTGTTCTTTCAGGCGTAATTCGAGGCGTAAAACGTCCGAATTACGTCTGAAAACACTGCGCGTGAACATACCCTAAAACTGACAGGCAATCTATTAGGACTTGCCTCAGGCACGGCCTAATAGTCATTAAGCCAGGGCAGGCCTGGGGCCTTTGTTAGGCCCCCGACTGCCATGTCACCCCATCGGTGTCCCGCAATTGCATTTGGGGGCCGCCGATGGGTGACAGAGGGCGCACCCTCCCTCTGTAAACGCTATTGACCACAGCATTTAAGGGATTAAACGGCCACGATCTAAGTAAACTTTGATCGCTACTGTTGGATAAGGAGCCCGGCTGTCAGACTACCGAGCACCCGCTCCAGCCTGCATGGGACACCTATGCAGTACTCAGACTAGGCTGACGTGAAAAGGCGGCAGTCTAGCCTTAGGCTCCTTAGTGACCGCCGTGAAAAGGCGTATTGGTGGTCGCGAAGGGCTTACAAAAAAAAACCAAAAAACATTTCTGCCAAAAAACGGTGGCAAATCACAAAATCTCCCCTAATTTACATGGCAAAGTTTATAGATTGTTTTTTTCTTTATGAACTGTAGAAAGAATTTGTTGCCGACTAGAAATAGTCAACAAGCAGGATAAGGCCTCGTTCACATCTGCTTTGGAGGTTGATTTCTTATGGCTTCATTTTTAGGGCATGACCAGACGTGGCGGAATTGCTCTGGAAATCCGCAGCGTACACGTTTCTGCATTGCTTTCCACAGCTTTTTAGTTGGGTTCGTTTACACGTTGCGGACAATTCCGCTGCGGAGCATAGGCTGCGGTGCGGAATTTGGTGTCCGCAGCATACACTGGCTGTTGTGGATGTGTAGCGGACTTGTTGCGGACTCATTGCAGAATTTCTCCATTGACTTCGATGGAGAGTCAAAATTCCGCAATGAAGTCCACAGATGTTGTGTGTTGCGGAGCGTATTGGTTTTACTAACATGACATTTCTTCATTCTGGCTGGACCTATGTATTTCTAGGTCTACAGCCAGACTGAGGCACCATGCACACGAACGTAAAAACGCCCGTAATCACGGGTCGTTATTACGGCACGGGCAGGCCTATAGAAGTCAATGGGGCTCCCGTAATTACAGATGACTACGTGTGTGCACCCGTAATTACGGGAGCGTTGCTAGGGGACGTCAGTAAATAGTCACTGTCCAGGGTGTTAAAAGAGTTAAACAATCGGCAGTAACTGTTTCAGCACCCTGGACAGTGATTTCCGATCACAATATAGATCAACCTGTAAAAAAAAAATAGAAGTTCCTACTTACCGAGAACTCCCTGCTTCTTCCTCCAGTCCGGCCTCCCGGGATGACGTGTCAGTCCAAGTGACGGCTGCAGCCAATCACAGGCTGCAGCGGTCACATGGACTGCCGCGTCATCCAGGGAGGTCGGGCTGGATGTCGAAAGAGGGACGCGTCACCAAGACAACGGCCGGGTAAGTATGAATTTCTTTTACTAGGGAAAGGGATGTCCCTTCTCTCTATCCTGCACTGAGAGAGAGACGGGAAGCCCTCTTCCCCTCAATACGCAACGGCTAGTCCGCATCAATCTAATGCCCATTTCAGGCAAAGCCGCAACAGAATCTGCAACGCAGATTCTGTGCGGCATTGATGCGGACAGTGGTGGAAGAAATACGCCACGTCTGGTCATGCCCTTATATTGACTTGTGTAAATAGCCAAAGCAGCTCAAATATGAACATCTGACGTATGAACACCTAATGGGCATTGATGAGTTAATGAGCTGAGAGCAGTATTTAGGATCATGCACAAAGCCCGACATGGGCCAATACTGTTCCACCATGTGCCTCTGAATTTAAATGTGGGATGAAGCATTGCAAATCATATTATAGAAGTATTTTCCCCTAGAACCATTGCTTTTTTTTTCCCCCTGCACAGGCTTTTGCCGAGTGCATTTGCCCTTAGGTCCCATGCACACGACCGTATTTTCATCCATCCGTAAACAGGGATCCGTACTCATCCGCAACTTATCCACAAATATGGTCCGTAGAGCATACGTATATACGGATCCACAAAAAAAAACAAAAAACGACTACTACAAATTATGTGCGACATCTGCAAACCTGGCGTCGGCCTAGCAACGCTTCCATAATTACGTCTAAGGGTGCACATCTTCAATGGGTAGTCTGTGCTGTAATTACGACCAAAAAAAGGACATGTATGTTTTCTACGGCACGGACACCCATCCGTAAATATACGGGAAGGCATCTGTGGTAAATAGAAGTAAGTTTGTCTTTACTTACGGACCAAAACCGCGGTTCACAATTACGGACTAATTCTACGGTCGTGTGCATAGGGCCTTGAAGTGCAATTTGGCCATTTAGATCCAAAACCGCATACAATTTTGCACTTTAAAGTAATAAATACATAACATAGAATAAAATGTTAACAGCAGCTTTTTGCTGGTCTCCACACTGTAAAAATGGAAATAATTGCATGAAGATATATTAGAGATACTAGATCTTAAATTAGCTGACTATACAAGCATTGTTTAAAGAGGTTTCAGCAAATAAATATTCTTCTCTGTATAAGGCTGGATTTACACGAGCGTGTGCGTTTTGCGCGCGCAAAAGGCACTTAACAGCTCCGTGTGTTATCACCATATGATGCGTGGTCGCCATCATCATGACACTCTGTATATTTATAAACAGAAAAGCACGTGACTTCAATGGGTGCGTGAAAATCACGCGCAGCACACGGAAGCACTTCTGTGTGACGCGCGTGATTCGTGCAACAGCAGTCAAAAGTATGAATGAAAACAGAAAAGCACCTCGTGTTTTTCTGTTTACAAACACAGGGTCATAATAATGGCGGCTGCGCAAAAATCACGCAGCCACGTATCATACGCAGCTGACACACGGAGCTGTGAAGTACCCTTTGCGCGCGCAAATGCCGTGTTTTTTGCGCACGCAAAAGGCACACGCTCGTGTAAATCCGGCCTTAAACTAATACTTTGTTGAATTACCCTTTGACTTTATGACAGCATTCAGTCTTTTTGGGTAGAAGTCTATAAGCATGACACATCTTGACTTGGCAATTGTTGCCCACTCTTCCTTGCAAAAGCGCCACAAATCTGTCAGATTGCGGGGGCATCTCCTGTATACAGCCCTCTTCAGGTCACCCCACAGATTTTCAACGAGATTCAGGTCGGGGCTCTGGCTGAGCCATTCCAAAACTTTGATCTTCTTCTAGTGAAGCCATTCTTTTGTTGATATGGAGGTATACTTTGGGACGTTGTCGTGCTGAAAGGTGAAATTCCTCTTCAGCTTTTGGGGCCTGCAGGTTTTGTGCCAATATTGACTGATATTTGAAACTGTTCATAATTCCCTCCACCTTGACTAAAGCCCCAGTTCCAGCTGCAGAAGAACAGCCCCAAAGCATAATACTGCCTCCACCTCCTGCTGTAGGCCTCTTGGTAGCCTCCCAGACCAATTTTCATCTTTACCTTTTCGTAATGTCACTGTTGTGCCAAATGTAATCCACTTCTTGGTAACAGTCTTCACTGGGTTCCATGGTATATCTAATGCCTTGGAAATTCTTTGGTACCCTTCTCCTGACTGATGCCTTTCAACAATCCGATCCCTTTGAGGTGTTGTAAGCTCTTTACGGACCATGGCTTTTGGTCTCACATGCAACAAAGAAAACATCAGGAAAATCCTAATAGAACAGTTGAACTTTATATGGAGTTACTCAGAATCACTTTAAATAATGGCAGCTGTGTACTGACTACTATTTAACATAAGTTTGAGGCCGGATTCACACGAGACGGGGTGCGTTTTGCGCGCGCAAAAGGTACATAACAGCTCCGTGTGTCAGCAGCACATGATGCGTGACTGCGTGCCATCATTATGACACTGTTTACATTCATAGTTTTTACTGCAGTTGCGCGAATCACGCTCGTCACACGGAAGTGCTTCCGTGTGCTGCGCGTGATTTTCATGCACACATTGACTTTGCGTGATGCGCGAAAAAAACGCACAAATATAGGACATGTCGTCAGTTTTACGCAGCGGACACACGCTGCATGAAACTCACGGATTGTCTGAACAGCCCCATTGACTAACATAGGTCCGTGCGAGGCGCATGAAAATCACGCACGTTGCATGGACGTATATCACGTCTTTCTGAATAAGCCCTAAATGTGATTGGCTAATTATAAACACAACCACATCCCCAATTATAAGACTATAATGTTATTTTTCCCCTCTAAATGATTTGTTTCTTTTTCAATCGAATTGTACAGATTATAGGTCACATTAAAGGTGGAAAAAGTTCTGAAATTATTCATCTTGTACTGATTTTTCTGACATGACAAAACGCTGGCATTTTAACAGGGGTGTGTAGACTTTTTATATCCACTGTAGATGCGGGTCCAGAGGTGGACCCACATCTGAAATTTATGGCATATCCTGTGGATATGCCATAAGTGTCTAAGATGGGAGAACCCCTTTGACCCCTTAAGGACACAGCCTAGTTTGGGCCTTAAGGCTCAGAGCCTATTTTTCAAATCTGACATATTTCACTTTATGTGGTAATAACTTCGGAATGCTTAAACCTACCCAAGCGATTCAGAGATTGTTTTCTCGTGACACATTGGGCCTTATGTTAGTGAGTACAATTTGGTTGATATATTCAGTGTTTATTTGTAAAAAAAATATCTAAATTGAGAAAATTTGAAAAAAATTGCATTTTTCTGCATTTAAATGCATCTGCTTGTAAGAGAGATCATAATACTACACAAAACATTGACTAGTTCAGATTTCCCATATGTCTACTTTACGTTGGAATCATTTTTTTTCTAGGATGTTCCACGCCTTATAACAGAAGCAGCAATTTCTCATATTTTGAATAAAAATTCAAAAGCCTCTTTTTTAGGTTCCAGTTCAGTTCTGAAGTGGCTTTGAGGGGCTTATATATTAGAAACCCCCATAAAACACCCCATTTTAGAAACTAGACCCCTCAAAGTATTCACAACAGCATTTAGAAAGTTTATTAACCCTTTAGGTGCTTCACAGAAATTTAAAGCAAAGTAGAAACAGAAGGTTTTACCAGTAAAATGCAACACAATTCTTATTGCCCGGATTCTTCAGTTTTGAGAAATATCCCACATGTGGCCCTAGTGCGGTAATGGACTGAAACTCCAGCCTCCGAATCAAAGGAGCACCTAGTGGATTTTGAGGCCTACTTTTTATTACGCACCATGTCCGGTTTGAAGAGGTCTTGTGGTGCCAAAACAGTGGAATCCCCCCAAAAGTGACCCTATGTGGCAAACTACACCCCTCAAGGAACTTATCGAGGGGTAGAGTGGGCATTTAGATCCCACAGGTTTTTTGCTGCCATTTGTGGAATTAGGCTGTGCAATTGAAAATCCAAATTTTCCAATAAAAGGTACGAATTTTTAATTTTGACAAGGAATAAAAAGGACCCCAACATTGTGAAGCAATTTCTCGAGATTACGGAAATACCCCATATGTGGTCATAAACTGCTGGTTGGACAAACAGCAAGGCTCCATGTAGATTTTGCTGGATTGGTTTCTGGGCACCATGTCGCATTTTCAGAGCTTCTGAGGTACCAGAACTGGGAAAACCCCTTAAAAGTGACCCTATTTTGGAAACTAGACCCCTTGAGGAATTGACTGTAGTTTTCATGGGGTGCATGTGACTTTTTGATCAGTTTTTACTCTATTTTGAAGTGGCGTGGTGACCAAAATACAGCATTTCTACTATTGTTCTTTATCCCCCTTTTTTTTTTACAGCGTTCATCGTGCGCTATAAATAACATATTCACTTTATTCTGCGGGGCGATACGATTACAGCGATACCAGATGTTTATAGTGGTTTTTTTTTATATCTTATGGCGTTTGAACAATAAAATACGTTTTGTAAAAAAGCATTCACTTTTTGTGTTACCTTATTCTAAGAGCCATAACTTTTTTATCTTTCCATCAAGAAAGGCGTGCGAGGACTTATTTTTTTGCGTAATGAACTGTAGTTTCGATCAGAACCATTTTTAGGTACATACAACTTTTTGATCTCTTTTTATTTCATTTTTTGGAAGGTGAAGTGACCAAAAAAAATTGTGATTCTGGTATGGTTTATTATGATTTTCTTTTATGGCGTTCACCGCACGGGATAGGTAACAAAATACTTCTGTAGTTCAGGTTGTTACGGACGCGGCGACACCAATTATGTATAGTTTATCGTTTTTTTTTATTAATAATAAAAGGACTGAGAAGGGAAAAAGGCTAATTTTTACTTTTAAAACTTTTATTTTCTTATTTTTACACGACTTTTTCTTACTTTTTAACACTTTATTACTTTGTCCCACTAGGGGACTTGAGGGGCAGGAGGCTCTGATCGCTATTCTAATACACTGCACTACATGCGTGCAGCGTGTTAGAGCGGTCAGCTACTCGCTGGCATAGCCGGACGCCATCAGTCGTCCGGCTGCCATAGCCAACATCACCTGCCGCTATCGTGTAGAGGGCCGACAATGGTAGTTTAACCCCTAAGAAGCCCCAATCGCTATTAAACGCGAGCGGCTTCTAAAGATTTAATCAGCGGGGACACAGCGATCGGTCCCCGCTGTAGGAGCTTCGGCAACTGTTGTACGAGACAGCAGCTGTCACAGCTCCTGTATGTGTCGGGGGGATGGCCGAAATGGCCGTTCCTCCCGTGACGTACTATTCCGTCATGGAGCGCGAACGCTACGGTTACCATGACGGAATAGTAAGTCACTGAGCGTGAATGGGTTAAGCTATATGCACGTGTTATGTAATTTGGTGCAGAAAGTGGTTTTATACTATGGATTTTGGTGCTTTTTTTTTTTTTTTAATTGTCAGATACAATTTTGAAACGCAAGATAAATTGACATGCTGCAGATTTTAAAATACGAACTGCACGTCAATTTTCGTCCAAAAAAACTCTGCTATGTGTAAATGCGATTTAAATCTCATTTACTTTGCTGGTACTGTAGTATGTGGCGGATTTGCCACAGTGAAACCTGCACATAATACGCATAGTGTGCATTTGTTCTTACTGCTTGCATTTATTTATCTTACATTGACTTCAAAGGCGAACATCTGTCTGGGCGCAAAAGATCCTGTTTGACGTAAAAAAATAAAAAAAATAAATGCTTGAACACCACAGGCAGCACAACTGCCAATTTGTTGAAGCTGTATAGAAACATGTGCAGCTAAGGCCTCCATGTGACGGACATTATATATATATATATATATATATATATATATATATATATATATATATTTGCAATTCACATGGCTCATGTACATCTCCAGCTATATATTTATCATGTCATAAAACCTCTTAAAAGAATGGACAACTATCTCTTCACCCCATCAATTGCTAGAACAGGGATCCTGTGCCCCCGTTTCCTTCTCAGTGCATGACCGCAGTGAAAAGTACTCTGATTGAAATGGCGGGTGAGCATGCACGCTGCAGCTCCACTCAAAGTCTATGGTATTGACAGACATCTTGGTACAGCGCTTAGCTATTTTTCAGTCCCATTGTTATAGAATGAAGAGGCAGGGCGCATGAATGACCACCACTCCATTGTAGCTCTTCTCCATTGCGAGGGGTGCAGTGAGGCTTGGGACCCCCATTCTAGTGATCGATTCCATTCCTAGCAGTAGGGTCCCCAGTGATCAGACACCTATGGATAGGTGATAATTGTCCTTTCTGGGAATGCCCCTTTACGACAAAGGACGGATATATCCGTCCTGTGCAGGAGTTAGTTCCCGCAAAAGGACGGATATATCCGTCCCTGATTGCGTCGGTACTGCCAGTGTACACACGCGATCAGCGGCAGGAGCACGGCTGGGTTCACACAGAGTTTTTTGCAAGAGGAAAATCCGCCTCAAAATTCCGTTTGAGCCATTGAGCGCCGCGGGCATAAAACGCAGCAAAATACGCTTTGTCTACCTCCCATTGATGTCAATGGGAGTTCAGAGGCGTAAACACCCGAAGATAGGGCATGTCCCTTTATTTTCCCGCGAGTCGGTTTTTCTGCTCGCGGGAAAAAAACGCCTCCGCCTCCCATTGAAATCAATGGTATGCATTTTCGTCCGTGTCAACAAACTCTGTGTGAACTGGCCCTTATACACAGTCTTGTTCCTGCCGCAATCGAAGCGCGCTCCGATGGCAGTTTAACCCATTAAATGCCGCTGTCAATAGCGACAGACAGCGACATCTAATGTGTTTGACAGAAGGAGGGAGCTCCCTCTGTCACCCCACGGGTGCCCCCGCAAAGAAATCGCGAGGCGCCGTCGGGTTTCCATCGCAGCCGGGGGCCTAACAAAGGCCCCTAGGTCTGCCTTAAGCATGGCCTAATAGATAGTCTGTCAGTTTTAGGGTATGTGCACACACACTAATTACGTCCGTAATTGACGGACGTATTTCGGCCGCAAGTCCCGGACCGAACACAGTGCAGGGAGTCATAGTTATGTACGATGCTAGGAGTCCCTGCCTCGCTGCAGGACAACTGTCCAGTACTGAAAACATGATTACAGTACGGGACAGTTGTCCTGCAGCGAGGCAGTGACTCCTAGCATCGTACATAAGTATGATGCTAGGAGCCCGGCTCCCTGCACTGTGTTCGGTCCGGGACTTGCGGCCGAAATACGTCCGTCAATTACGGACGTAATTAGTGTGTGTGCACATACACTTACACTGACAGTATACCAAAGCATTATATATGCGATTAGTAGATCGCATAGTGAAGTCCCCTGGTGGGACGACAAAAAATAAAATAATTTAAAGCAGTTAAATAAAGTTTGTGAAAAAAATAAAAATAAATTAGTCAAAATAAAATACAACTTTTTGCCCAAAAAGTGGTTTTATTTAGTAAAAGTGTCAAAACAAACCACATACACAAATATGTTATCCCTGCGATCGTAACGACTTGAACAATAACAGGAACACATTAATTAAACCGCCGGATGAACGGCGTCCAAAAAAAATGCAAAAAGCAACGGCAAAATTCTCTTTTCTTCCATTCCCCCCATAAAAAAATTAAACAAAAGTTAATCTATAAGTCCTATGTACCCCAAAATAGTACTAATGAAAACTACACCTTGGCCCACAAATACGGCCAAATTGACGGAAAAATAAAAAAGTTACTGCTCTTGGAATACGGCGATAAAAACAAGTCATTTTATTCTAAAAGGGTTTTTATTGTGCAAACGTAGGAAAACATAAAACCTTTACAGATTTGGTATCCCCTTAATCATGCCGACCCATAGAATAAAGTTAACATGTTATTTACGCTGCATAGTAAACGGTGTAAATGTATAATGTGAAAATCAATGCTGGAATAGCTGCTTATTTTCAATGCTCTCCTAAAATAAAGTTAATCGATATATTATAAGCATCTAAAAATGGTGCAATTACAATATACAACTCTTCCCGCAAAAAACAAGCCCTTAAAATTATTAAAGGGGTTAAAGAATGGGTGAGATTTATAAATACTGCATCTTACTAAATAATTTTTATCTTTTGAGATACAGCTGCTTTGTACCCTGTATACAGAGCAGTTGTATCGTGCGCTGAAACCTGTATCTGACGGGTTCAGTGTGTCTGACACGTGGGATCGAACGGTTGAAAAAAAAAAAAAAAAAGAGAGAAAGAGAAAGAGAGAATATATATATATATATATATATATATATATATATATATATATAGTTTTAAGCACGCGGCCCGTATATGGACAGTGTGTCAGGGTCTTCCCCAGAGCGGAGTCCCGAGCAGAGCCTGTACAAGCTCTGCTCCGGGACTATGTGGAATTCCCTGACATTGCTGTCCATATATGGACAGTGTGTCAGGGGCTTCCCCAGAGCCGGAGTCCA
The DNA here is from genome assembly GCF_050947455.1 of Rhinoderma darwinii. Classification (NCBI taxonomy): domain Eukaryota; kingdom Metazoa; phylum Chordata; class Amphibia; order Anura; family Rhinodermatidae; genus Rhinoderma; species Rhinoderma darwinii. The sequence continues at coordinate 277,665,381 of NC_134688.1, forward strand.
GTGTAGAGCTCTAGTACAGGCTCTGCTCTGGGACTCTGTGGAATTCCCTGACATCACTGTCCATACATCGACAATGATGTCAGGGGCTTCCCCAGAGCAGGAGTGATGTCAGGAGCACAGCTGGAGTCCCAGGATGAGCCTACTAGCGCTCTGCCCGGGACTCCAGCTCTGGGGTTGCCCCTGACATCACTGCGGCATATCCGCAGAGGGCACTGCGGCACTATCTAAAAAGGGGCTGCGAAATCTTGACATGTGTGTCTGCCAAACGCTGCCAACTGAGCCGCCAGACTGCATTTAGCGACACTTAAACTGGAAAACTGGATTGTTGAAATAAGCACGTGGAGAAATATCTCAAATTTTAAACCTAGCGGTATTATAGTAATGTAGTATTATTATAGTAATATAGTGTTATAGTAGTTCAAATAAGTAATTAACAATAATTTTGTATTGTATCAAATTTGAAAGTAATGCGGCCCGTCAACTTCCCATTTTTTCTATATGCGGCCCACTTACCCGACCGAGTTTGAGACCCCTGATATATATAATCCACAGTAGGAGGAGATTATACAGCAGTATCGAACAGTGGTGACATAACTCTTACCAACAGTTGCAGCATGTCTGTATGCGTCTCTCTCTGCTCCCGTCTACCGCTCTCCTCTCCATAGACTTCTATGAGCAGCGTCTGTGTCTGCCTCTCTCTGCCCCCCTCTTCCATAGACTTTTATGGGAAGCATCTGTGTCTCTCAATCTCTGCTCCTACTCCCTCCTCCTGCTCTACTTTCCTCTCTCCATCGACTTCTATGGGCAGCATGTCTGTGTGTGTCTCTCTCTTTCTGCTCCTGCTTTCTCATCCTCTCTCCATAGACATTTGTGGGCAGCAGTGTGTGTCTCTCTCTCCCTGCTGGGTAACTCCCAATTTGCAGAGTTTTAATGCAATTATTTAGCAAGTTAATATATTTGTAGTAACACAAAATAAAACATTTTATGAAAATTTATTTTATTCAATGGACACCATATAAGATAACTCCTACATATTTGGCATATCCATAACTGTAACATGTACTATAAATATCTAAACGTATTTTAGTTAAGCAACGAAAAAAATAAAAAAAATTAATAGACAGGTATAATCTTTTTTTTTTTTTTTTTTTGTCTCCTTAAAATACGGTTATATTTATACCCATAAGGGTATGTGCACACGATGAGAGGCTTTTATGTCTGAAAAGACAGACTGTTTTCAGGAGAAAACAGCTGCCTCGTTTCAGACGTAAAAGCTGCTCCTCGTATTATGCGAGGCGTCTTTGACGCTCGTAAATCTTGAGCTGCTCTTCATTGACTTCAATGAAGAACGGCTCAAATTACGTTGCAAAGAAGTGTCCTGCACTTCTTTTGACGAGGCAGTCATTTTACGCGTCGTCTTTTGACAGCTGTCAAACGACGACGCGTAAATGACAGGTTGTCTGCACAGTACGTCGGCAAACCCATTCAAATGAATGGGCAGATGTTTGCCGACTTATTGTAGCCCTATTTTCAGGCGTAAATCGAGGCATAATACGCCTCGTTTACGTCTGAAAATAGGTTGTGTGAACCCAGCCTAAATGGCGAAAGCATATACTTTTGTTGAGGTGTAGCTGTGGTTTGATCAGAAGATAAACTTAAGACAGAGAGCAAAGTAGATGAATTAAATATTAATTTTGTACTCCAGATGCACTGTATATTTTTAAACAAAACCAAAGTGTATAACTGTAAAGAAAAAAAATATATAATAATAGCTCGTTAGTTAAATTTTTTTTTGGTTGTTGGCACACTTTAGGCTTCGTTCACATCTGCGCTAGGGCTCCGTTTCGTCAGAGTTTCCCGTCGGAACGGAGCCCTGACAGACACAAACCTATGGTTTCCGTTTGTGTTTGTCAGGGCTCCGTTCCGGCGGAAAGCTCAGAGGGAACATCAGAACGGAGCCCTAGCGCGTATGTGAACGAAGCCTTATCTGATGAACATTGAATTCCAAGTAGCAGCATACATAATAAGGTACAAACATATGTTCAACCTATTATGCAACAGTGCTGATCCAGAGAATCTATATGATCACAACTAAACAATATCAAAGCATCCTGGCCCACACAAACAACTTAGGCTTTACTTGCAGAGATGCTAACAAATTGCAGAAAAAAATAATAATTAAATCGCAATTTTTTTTCCAGTAGACACCATGACAGAACCACAATGAAACTTCTTAAAGTCAATGGGTTCCATTGGTGTCAGTCATGCGAAGGATCTGGCACTTCATTTTTGATTGTTCTGCTCTTGTGACGGAGCAGAACGGAAAAACGGATGCATTTGTGATCCCTACCTTATGTAAATAATGCAAGTAGTGTTTGACCAACACTTTAGTGCACGCCAATGTATCTCAAAGAGAGGGTCCCATAGCGAACATCAAACTAGACCCCACATTATTATTGCCAGGATTTCCCACAAAGAACACAATGGTCTAGCATTTGTTACCCACCCATTTTTTTTTTTTAATAACAAGTCATTTCCTCTGGAAGGAGTCCTGTACAGGTTCTTGTGATCCAGCAGTAACAGGAATAGGACCAACCAGGGATCTACCCCCTCCAAGTGCCTCATAGCAACCACATGCGCTCTCTGTATGTTACATACATCCTTGAGCTTTGACATCAGTCACAAATGAAACAAAATGCGGCAGAGAAATGACTAGAACTAATATAACAGAAAGCGAGCAACACTTCTAATCTACAACAAATAAAAAAAATAAAAATAAAATAAAAAAGGGGGCATAACTAACAACCTACAATTGTAACTCCGAGTTTATTATGGACAAGTACTATTTTTATTCTACATGCACACGAGCAATGGTATAAGGAAGAGAATAATTGGGTTATGCTTTATTAACCAGTGTGTGCCAACTTGATAAATGCAGTACTTCAAAAAAAAGGAAATAACACACGGTCTCAATGTTTCAAACAAAATAAAATAAAAATTATTGCTGGTTTATTCACATGTGCAGACGAGACGTTTCGGCTCAACCTAGGCTCTAGGTTGAGCCGAAACGTCGAGTTTGTGACAAGGAGCTTGAATGAAGCGGCAGTCAAGCAAAGTTTCCGTCATTCCCTTAGACTTTGAATAGAGCAGCAGCGAATTAGGCGATAATCTTTCATTCCGGTACAACCCCTTTAATAAATGGGCCACACTGTTTGATAGACGTGTGTGAGAATATAAATGTACACTGAAAAGCCCCTTTATTAGAGACACCTGCCCTTTCACAATTGGATGTTCCCTGTATGGAAATTAGACACACGTGACCCCGCAGTGCAGCATAAAAATCAAGTGAGCAAGTTTTTCACGGATCAGTTTTAGTGTGAATCCATTATAATAGAATGGGGGGGGGGGGGGGAATCACAAAAAAAATAAAAAATAAAATAAAAAAATCGAGGGACCTGGGGGACTTTGAATGAGGCACGGTCATCGGTGATAGACTAGCCATGGCCTGTATTTTAAAAACCGAAAACCTTGTGTGGTTTTCTTGTGCAATGATGTAGAGTATATAGAGAATGGTGTGATCGAGGAAAACATCCTAGGGGATTCTGTGGACGTTAACAACTCGCCGACGAAAGAGGTCAAATGAGAATGTTAAGAATCGGTCTGATGGACAGGTGGTGTACAGTCAAGCAAATTGCATCTAAATATAACGCTTGTGCTTCAACTAGTGTCCAAACGCACAACCAACTCGTTGTTTCTTAGCACAGATGCGCCATAATGGCAGACGACCAGTTTAAGTGCCATTTCTGAAAGGAAAAACTCCAGTGGGCAAAAAAGTGCAAAATTTGGATCACTGAGCAGTGGAAAAAGATTGCCTGGTCAGATGAATCCAGATTTCTGTGGCACAATGCTGATGGGAGGGTGAGAATTTGGCGCAGCATGAAATCGATGAACCCTTCTTGTCAGGTGTCAACAGTTTGGGCTGGTGAAAGTGGAGTAATGGTGTGGGGAATGTTTTCTTGGCACACCCTAGGTCCTCTAATACTGGTGGATGGACGTTTGAACAGTAGGGCTTACCTAAGCATTGTGGCCACCAAGTTCATCCCCTCATGGCAGCTGTTTAGCCTATGGCATAAGGATTATAGCGACAACTGCGGGAATCTATCCTGACCGCATGGGCAAATATTCCTGCAGAAGGATTTCAACACCTAGTGGAATCTATGCCATTATGAATTGCTGCGATTCTGAAGACCAAAGGAGGTCCAACGCACTACTAGATAGGTTTCTCTAATAAAGTGGCCATTCAGCGTATATGTGTTCTTCTTTCTCTCTCTGTACCAGTGTACTAAACTGATACTGTATGAATAAATTGTAAATGATGCCTGCTCTATGAGCCATTAAAGATGAACATTTTGCTAAGCTTACCAAGTTTTCAAGGTTTTTCACAGTATGAACCTACAAAATTCTGCTTCCCCTACTTGGTAATAGAGGCAATTGGCCTGAACCCAACATCCCTGTGGAGGTCTGTGTCAACATAGTTCGCTTGGTAGAAGGCGAGATATGCCAGGCTCACCTAGTTAACCCTTAGGGTATGTTCACAAGGAGTGTTTTCAGCCGTTTTTCGGGCCGTAGACGTCCCGAAAAACGGCTGAAAAATCGGAAGCAGAACACCTCCAAACATCTGCCCATTGATTCCAATTGGAAAAATGGCGCTGTTCCAACGAGCTGTTTTGGTTTTTTTCGCAGCCGTTTTTCAAAACAGCCGCGTAAAAAAACGGCTGCGAAAAAGAAGTGCATGTCACTTCTTCAGCCGTTTTTCATAGATTCTATAGAAAAAACCAGCTCCAAAAACAACCGTAAAAAACCGCAGCAAAAATCGTGAGTGGCTTACAAAACATCTGAAAATCAGGAGCGGTTTTCCCTTGAAAACATGTCTGTATTTCCAGACGTTTTTGAGTTTGTGTGCACATACCCTTAAAGTTGTGGTCTTTTTGGTTTGGTAGATACATAAGATTTAACCTCACCCTATACATGTGCCGTCTATAATGTTAATGGCGTTTCCCGGTATTCAGTAGAAATTGGTAAAACATTTGTGAGCATGTCTAGAAGGTTCCATGTGTTTACACTTGTATTTAAAAATGGCCTCTGAGAAAAAGAGGCCTTGTTGCTTTCACCTATTTTACAAATACCAGGGTAGGTAAGGGGAAGACGGCTTTTTTCCCTGAAACAGTTTGTATATATGAGGCTTACAGAGTTTAAATCCAGTGCCGGAGAACAGATCTCAGGGAATACTGGTGGGGGGTGGGGTGTTAACATGAGATTCGTCAAGACAAGTTGCTCTATGGACCGTTTACATCAATGGCTCCTTCACATAGTTTTCACAGTACAGCGTGGATACACAAGCTACAGGTAAACAATGGTTAGCCCCCTGCAGTTGCTTTCTCTTAGTACACACCGTTTTTTGCAGGCAGAAAAAAATTCTTCCTCAAGGCGGATTTTGAACTGCCATCTTTTTTTCAACGCTTTTTGTGGTGTTTTCTGCCTGCGGCTGTTGAATCTAATGCAAAAAACTGTGGCCAAAAACCAGCACCGAGTGTTTTCTCTGTCTCCGACTGATTTCAATGGGAGGTCAGAGACGAAAAACACTCAAAGAAAGAAGAGCTTGCAACTTTTTTTTTCCGCAAGCAGCCAAAAGTCTACATTTTTCAATTGGTGCAAACATTGTTTTTTCACATTGCTCTACATGTATTTTTTGGTATAGTAATTGATCAAACTTTGATCAGTAATAACCAAGAAAAATGCAATTATGACTTCAGACAACAATAATACTTAGCTATGGTTTTTCTGGATGCATCATTTACATTTCTTATTACTTGGACGGTCACCATTAGATCAGCACAGTGAAAACTTGTTTTTATTACAGAGACATGATAAAATAAAAGCTGGACACA